>NC_068416.1:10026433-10323933 GCF_023724105.1 Carassius gibelio
AATTAATAGAAATATTAGAAATATAAGCCTAAATTGTTAAAAATAATAATAATAATGTAAGAATGTTAATATACTAATAATCAACGTCTGAAAAGCTAAATGTTTATTTATTTATTTACATTATAACTTTTTTTACTTGCGTTTACACCAGGGGTATAATAAGAAATATTAAAATAATAAATAATAAAATATCAATCACCTGTATATAAAATATTAATAATCAGTGTCGGAAATGCTACATTTATTTATTTATTTACAAAATTTCTACATTTATGCTATCATAAACAAAGGGGCATAATGCGATATATTAGAAAAATAAGTCTAAAATATTTGTTGCAAAGCTATAAATAATCAAATATAAATATAATTTATCTATTTATTTATTTAGATCATTTAGATAAGTTACCATATAAACAGTGTATAATCAAAACATTCGAAATATTCATTTAAAATATTTATTTAAAATGTAAGTGTAAATGTATATATATATGATTTATATAAGATATAATTATAAGATAGATTTAGATTTAGATTATTTAATTCTTATTTTATTGTAGATTTAATTATTTTAACTTTTATTTTCATGGTCATTTTATGGGTCATGGTTGAAGAACATTTCCTAGAATCCAAAATATTGTCAGTTTTGTTGTGCTTGACTAATTGGTAAATTCAGTTTCCATTTGCAGTTTAATTTATTCCAGTTCAACATCCTGTGAGATGGGGCCAGTTTAATTCAAAATGCAAGCCATGAACGTAAAGGGAACCAGGTCTTCAGATTAGATTTTCACTCAACAGGGCATTCAACAAGTTTTATGTCTATCTTTCCTCATTCTGAAACAGATGCACAGTGATAGCCGTATGACGCTTTTCGAGTGTGAGAACATGACTGGAAGGCAGTGGGAGGTGTGCAATGACTACCCCTCCCTGCAGGCTATGGGATGGTGCAACAACGAGGTCGGCTCCATCCAAGTCATGAGTGGCGCGTAAGTACGATTGCCTGAAGGGATTTTAATCACCTGATCACTACGTAGGCTGGTTTTCTGGTTTCTTCTCTTATGCTGCTTTTGATCTGTATCTGAAAAAGCCTGACGTCAGTGTATTCATCACTGCATTCGTCAATGTTGGAGAAATCAAACGCTCCACTTGGCCTCCATGGTAACATGCCGCCTCTCTGTCCCCATTTCTCTAGCTGGGTATGCTACCAGTATCCCGGTTACCGTGGTTATCAGTACATTATGGAGAGTGACTGCCATGGAGGCGAGTACAGGCACTACAGGGAGTATGGCTGCCACGCTCAGACCCCTCAGATCCAGTCTATCCGTAGAATCCAGCATTAAGAGGAACCAGCTGTGTCCTTCCCCTCTTCCCTCCCTTCTTCCTCCTTTTGAGCCCTTCAAACTTCCACTTCCTTCATCCCTCTGTTCCCAGCCTTGCGAGATGGTTTGTTGACCCGGACGGCAGGCTGGTATACTGGTGCTACACTAATGTATCAAGTCCACAACATGTTTTTTACCCACTACATGAGAAAAGAAAGACAAACTATTGACGGCAGGAATGTTGAGAAGAAAAAAGTCCTGTATGATGACAGCAGAACGGACGTGGTGCGGTGAGAAGATGGGAGCGTTGCTCTTCTTTCGTCATGACTTGATCATCATGATCAAAGCCGTTGCAGTTTCCATGGTCAACTTCTGTATGATATTTGATGAATAAAGAACATGAGCATAAAATCTAAAGAGACATACAAAAAAAAAACGGAGTAATTGATATCAGCTGACTGTGGCGTGGGGATCTTTCCTGACCTGAAATTAACATTAAAACAAACCCTGAACTCTCACATCAGTCATTTTCAGAAAAGGTGTAATGAATTGTCTAACATTAAAATTTGAAATGAAAAGATATGTCTCAGAATTTACATTAAAACAACAAGAACAGCCTCTTGTACTCACATGGCAACAGATGGGCCTCTAATTTAATGATATGTTGTTTAATTACATTAAGTCAAGTCACCTTTATAGCATTTTATATAATACAGATTGTGTCAAAGCAGCTTTACAGAAATAAACAGGAAAATAGTGTGATAATAATGCAAGAGTACAATAGTAAACACTCAATTTGCCAGTTTAAGTTGGTTTATCATTGATTTAATGACGTCATCCAAATGTAATCCACTAAATCACCTTTCAGATGCTACTTTATCAACATATAAAATGACTGAAATGAAATAGGCAGGTGGTAATGTAAAAAAACATTCTAAATGTGTGTGTGCGTGTGTGTGTGTGTGTGTGTGTATATATATATATATATATATATATATATATATATATATATATATATATATATATATATATATATATATATAATTAAAGAAACTATGCCATAATTACATTATACAAACATAAATTATGCAAATTCAATTTAATCTTAATGGTAAAAAAAAAGAAAATTGACACCCACCCCTTAAGAAATGGCAGTGGTTTAATCCAGATTTTAGTTTGACCCTGTTTAAACCAATTTTATACTGATTGTGCCAAGTGCAATCTATTAGTGTTCCTAATTTTGATGCAATGCGTTTAACCTGCACATTGACAGGCTAGTGAGCAACAATTTGTGATGGCTCAACAAAAAGCCAACTAACGATAAAATAAATTAACAAAAGATAAAAATAAATAAAATAAAAAACTACTAAGCTACTTCAAACACATAATGCATGCGTTGTGGCTCATTTTGCCGCATATTTTAATAGTTCTGCACCAAATACTCGGTTTGCGCCTCACCGACGAATTGCATGAAGAAACATACAAAGGATATTACAACTACGCTGACATGACCGATCGTCTTCAGCGTTTTTCTCAAAAGTACGCGCATATTTGCAGCCTCTCGAGCATCGGAAAGTCGGTCGATGGAAGGGAGCTTTGGGTCATGAGAATAACAACGAGTCCGACGGCGGAAGTACCGGGCAAACCGAGGGTCAAGTATGTGGGCAACATCCACGGGGACGAGGCTTTATCGAGACAGCTGTTAATGTACCTGATCGAGTACCTGTTGACGAAGTACGGCCGTGATGTGAGTGTAACCGAGCTGGTGAACCGGACTGACATCTATATACTGGCCAGCGTGAATCCTGACGGCTTTGAGCGCGCGGTGGAGGGGGACTGCACCGGCAGCAGCGCGGGCCGCGAGAACACCAAACATCATGACCTCAATAAGAGTTTCCCAGACCGGGACGAGTCCTTCAGTAAGAACCCAAAAGACCTACCGGAGGTCACAGCTGTGATGAAATGGATTCTTGAGAAAAAGTATGTTTTTTGCTTTGTAGTTTAAGTAGTCTATTTCTCTATACAATTGTTCGATTCAAACAAGGTTTTAAAGGAGTATTATTATTATTACTACTACTACTACTACTACTATTTATATAAATTTACAACTGTTTTCATCATCATTTGGCACCGACAACCTTAATTAACCTCGCCATTTAAATCCATGTCACTGAAATTATTTGATATTTAATATTAGGAGGGTCAGCAGGGGTCTTCCCTTTTGATTTTCTTGTCACATAAATTGTCTGACTGCAAATTGGTTATATCACACTGACTTCGATTTAGCAACAAATAAAATTAAACCATATTGACATCGTGATATTCAGTTGACTGATTAAAAATACTTTTAAATAATAATAAAAAGAAAATATGCCATGGCAGCTAACTGAACACTATTTTATTTGGAAGCATTAAGGCCTGGTTTTACAGACAGGGTTTTCACAGATCAGATGTAAAATTTATTAAAACTGAAAAAAAAAACAAAAAAACAAAATATATATATATATATTAAAACTGAACTAAAATGAAAAAAAAAACTGGGAAAAAAAGAATTAGCTTAACTAGTAATGAATTGAAAACCACAAAAGTGCACAGTCAATTACTGCAAAATTAATCTTTAAAAAAAAATTAAGAGTAATAAAGAAAAAAAAAATTAAAATTAAATGTAAAAATGTATTACTATTAGAGGAATTGGCTAACATTTTATTTTAGCCTGGAAAATCCAAATCTCTGATTATTCAGAGATGAAACCAATTATTCAGTGGTGCGATGTTCTCTTGCTGCTTATCTGAGATTTTCACAAGTCAGATCTTTACTCAGAAAGTGTTTCCTACCATGCTAGCTTTCCTCTGTGTCATCTTTTCAAGGTTTGTCTTGTCTGGTAGTCTACATGGGGGCTCAGTGATGGCCACCTACCCCTTTGATGACAGCAGTTCTTATGCAACCTCAGGACTGACAACAGATGTTGCCATGTTTCGCCATTTAGCACAAACCTACACTAAGAACCATCCCATTATGAGGTCGGACAAACCTGGCTGTCCTGGCGTTCCAGAAAAACACTCGGGAGATGGTATCACAGTTTGACATTTAAATCAGGCCTTGTACCCAAGTGGGACTCCATTGAAGTTAGGTTCAATGATTTGGTGTCCTGTGTGTGCACAGGGGGAATGCAGGATTACAACTATTTCAAAGGGAACTGCTTTGAAGTCACTTTTGAGTTGAGCTGCTGCAAGTATCCACCAGCTTCTCAGCTTTTCACAGAATGGACCAATAACAAGGAGGCCCTTTTTGCCTACATGCACCAAGTGAGTTGACTGCAGTATTTTGTAGAGTCCCACGAATTGCCTTACAAACCTTATTTCACTTCTGTTTATAGGCTCATATTGGAGTGAGAGGTTTTGTAATGACCAGATCAGGCTTTGGTCTCCCAGATGCATCTATCTCCGTTTCTGGAATTGATCACAACATCACCACTTGGATGTTTGGCGATTATTATCGCCTGCTGCTTCCTGGAAGATATGACATCACAGCCAGCTCACCTGGGTGATTATATTTAGATGAATAAAATAATTATGAAACTGAATTGGTCCAGATTAACGGAATTTCTCATGTTTCCTTCAGATATCTTTCAAATACCGTCAAGAATGTGCCAGTGATTGAAGGCAAAGCCACGCTGTTAAACTTCACTCTTGAGGAACCTATAGAGGAGATGTTAATGCTAGGACCCTCTGAACAACTTGTACTAACCAGTGAAGGTCTGAACACACCTGGGTCTCCCACCTCAAGGTCTCCAATCCATACTTTGGATTTCCGATATCATAGTTATGATGAAATGGAGATGTTCTTGCAGCTGCTAAGTGCTGTCCATCCTTCCATCACGCACCTGATCTCTGTTGGACAATCAGTGCAGGGCAGGAATCTTTATGTAATGGAGATATCCACCAATCCTGGTGTTGATCAGAAAGGTGCAGCTGCATATGTTAATATATAATATAAAAATATTTCTCAACTGATCTATGTGATAATCTTTTTACTTCATCCAGGCAAACCAGAGGTCATGTTTTTGGGTAACCTGCATGGAAATGAGTTTATTGGACGTGAGATTCTCCTAAACCTGGTTGAGTACTTGTGCCGCAGTTATGGCAGCGATCCGTTGGTCACACGTCTGGTCAGTAGTACAAGAATTCACATCATGCCTTCTGTGAACCCAGACGGGTATGAATTGGCACTAAAAGGTATGAGCAAACATTTTTGCAGGTTGTTTAATTTTTGTCTTGTATTTACCCTCATTTTCTTATCTTAGCTCACAACGAACCGGTTTCAGGAGACCTAAGTATTATTGGACACAGTAACAGTCACAGTGTGGACCTGAATGCAAATTTCCCTCAACAGTCAGGATCAGGAGCTACTGCTGAAGCAGAAACTCAAGCAGTGATGAACTGGATCAAGGATCACTCCTTTGTACTGTCTGCAAGTATACGTGGAGGTACAGAAAGTGGCTTGGGTTTCTCTTTAAAATGTAAATTTTTTTTTTTTTTTTTTTTTTTTTTTTTTAAATCAAACTATACTGCTGTTTTCTCTAGGGTTTAGGGGAGTTGTCTACCCCAGCTCCATTGACTCTGTTGATGAGGAGCTGTTTAAATCAGTTGCAAAAGACTATTATGCGGTAAGCATATTATACATGTTGAATTTTATATAATTCGTAATTTTATTTACTTAACTCATCAGCTGAAAACTCAAGTGCTTGTATCACAAACCTTTCTTAAGTTGTCCAATTCTGTTGTCATTTCATTCCAGCAATCTCGGGATTTTCAAGAGCCTCAGGCTTGTGATGTGCCAAGAACCAGAGAGAAAAAAGGCATTAAGGACCATCCTCCAGTAGTCACAGGTCCGAGTGAAGCATAATCTGATTTATCTACTGCTCAAATGTTTGGGGTTGGTAAGAGTAGTAGTATTTATTATTGAAAGACTTTAGCATATCATATATTAGCCTATTTGACCAAGGATGCATTTATTTGTTCAAATACAGTAAAACAGTAATTTTATGAAATATTACAGTTTTGATTGTTTATACCTGTGATGGCAAAGCTGAATTTTCAGCAGCTAATACGCCAGTCTTCAATCGTGGTCCTTCAGAAGTTATTCAGATGTTGATTTTGCTCAAACGTTTTGAGTTGTTGTTATCAAAGTAAAAAACGGTCGTGCTGTTTTAATATCCTAGGATCATAGGATTCATTGAATGGAACATTCAAAAGGATGCTATTTATTTGAAATGGAGCTTTGTAACATTTAAGTCTCTTTACTGTTTCTTGTGATCCTTTTAATGTGTCTTAGCTGCATAAAATAATTTACTTTTTTTTTATTTTTATAATGGTTTATTCATAAGTGCATATTCCTGTTTCCAATGGAAATCAACATCGTTTTTGGATTTTGCATAATTATAGGAATTGATCTGCTGACTTGGGCATATCACAGCACAGACACTTTAGCTGTTAACATTGGTCTGAGCTGTGAACTGCTTCCACCAGAGGAGTTGCTCTCAGAATACTGGGAGAATAATTACGGAGCGCTCTTGCATTTTATACAACAGGTAATGCGTTCTTGATCATGGTCAACACATCAGTCATTTTCTTGGGTGAGCTATTCCATTTAAAGCTATGCATGGTTTGTGTGATGTCCCATATATCAGGTTCATTTCTTTGTGAGGGGTATGGTGACTGATGGTCATTCTGGCAAAGGCATTGCTGATGCCACAGTCATGGTTGAAGGCTCAAGCCATCATGTCCACACCAGCAGCACAGGCCAGTACTGGAGACCTCTGGCTCCTGGTTCTTACCATATCACCGCTTCTGCTCCAGGGTGAGAAATGGGCAAAAGAACAGAATTCCAGTAATAAAATGGGTCAGCCATTATGTTTTCTGGGATCGCTCCGCAGTTATACTCCAATATCAGCATCTGTCCGGGTGTTGGAGACTCGGATGGAGCAGGTGGACTTCAAGCTGACCAGAGATGCATTGCAGCCATCTGTTGAGGAAGGAGAACAGAAGAACTTTGAGAAACTGGTGGAGTTGCTTCTAGCCCCTGGTGAGTTGGATCGGTTGGTCCGCAGTCTTCTCCCTGCCCAAACCTACCGGTACCGGAACTACAGGGAACGCTCGGAGTTCCTGCGTGGATTGACCTTAAACTTTCCTCACATCACACGGCTGTACAGGTATGTAGTACTGAAGATGTGTCTTTGTTTCTAAGCAAGTACTGCTAACCATCTGATTAAGACTTGAGATGTCTAAAACGGCATAAGCAAGACATCATGTAGCTCATTGGTGTTTATTGAATGAAATTGGAAGGTAAATTGTTGTGAGTCTTCAGGTGTTGTTCTATCTCTTTTTCCTCTTGCTGGGGTCAGCTTGGGTCAAAGCACTGAAATTAGAACTATCTGGGCTCTTGAGATCGCTGGCAATTTGGAGCGCCCTCAAGCTGGTGAACCCAAGATCCGTTTTGTGGCCGGAGTCCATGGTAATGCAGCAGCAGGTCCAGAGTTGCTGCTTGAATTTGCTTCTGTTCTCTGCCTAAACTATGGCAGGAATCCAGTCATCACCAAGGCAAGCCTCATGAAACCTCTCAATAAACCCATAATCCTTCAGTTATTCACTCTGTGCCTTTGTGTGCCAGAGAATGGAAATTGAAATTTCCATTTGAAAATGTAACACTTTTTTTGCACTTTTTATTTTTAATAAAAAAGTTTTGCAGTCAAATACAGAGGCTGTTATGTTGCTAAGCCAATAGAAAATCTATAGGACATCCAACAAATTGCATCAAAATAAAAATTCTTGGAAACCTTACAGGGCTATTATATTTATATATAAATAAATATATATACATAATATATGGAGTTTGTGTATCGGTCACTACAGTTTTTGTTTCTTCTTCCTTAGCTGATTGACAGGAGCAGGATACTGATTCTCCCTTGTGTGAACCCTGATGGTAGAGAGAAGGCACAAAAGGGAGTCTGCTCATCCAGTGAGGGGTACACAAACGCTCATGGCACAGACCTGGACACTGATTTCTTCTATGGTCAGTCAACACTCAGCAGTGAAATCATGTCATTGAGCACTTCAAAGCTTTGAAGGTTTGTCTTCATACTTAGGCAATGCATCCACACAGCCAGAGACGCGTGCAGTGATGGGTCTGATTTATGGAGGGGGTTTCTCTCTCTCAGTAGTGCTAGAGGGAGGCTCTCTGCTGGCTACGTACCCCTATGACAGGCCTAATCAGCATGGTAACCAACAGCATAAAAGATTTATTTACACTATAAATGTTACCTATTCTTTGTGTTTGAGAAGTACTAAACTCTGGCATGTAAATGATCCAATAGAGTTTATGCTCGAGTGATTGGATTTATAATTTTCATCTGGCCTTTTTAGAGGAATAGACTGTATGTTTAATGGAATTCGTGTCAGAAGAAATTTCACATGCTCTAAGTCGTGTGATGGCAGCTGTAGTGGAAATTTAGTTTTAAACAAGTAATTAATAATTTGATATTGATCATGACTCCACAGCACAAAATGAGGAGACGTTGAAATATTTGGCCTCCTTGTATGCCAGCAATCATCCTTTAATGCACTTGGGTAACTTGGGATGTACAGAAAAGTCAGGTACTTACAAAAGACTTTCAAATTTAAAGATTAAAAAAAAAAAATCTGCTATAATTATGGAATAATCCTCATATCATGCTTTGTGATTTGAAATGCATCCCAATAGAGCATATCCCAGGAGGGATCCTGAGGGGTGCGGATTTCAGTGCTCACACTGGCAGTATGAAGGTACTGGAGTCATTTCAGATCATCCGCATAGCAGATCTTTTGTATCTCATATACATTACATTTTAATTTTCTGCATATTCCAAGTTGTACATCTTTTAAGAAAATGCAAATCTTGCTCTTTCAGGACTTTAGTTTGGATGTTGGCGTTTGCCCTGAAATCACGGCATACATTGGCTGTTGTATGTTCCCATCCGAACATCAGCTCTTCTCGCTGTGGATGGAGAACAGACTGCCTCTTTTCCGCATGCTGCTGGAGGTGGACATTTGAACTACCTTTTATTTAATAACCAGAATTTCAGGTAACTCAAACCCCTCTTGTAATTCATGTTTTCCTCCGGTTTAATCTTTGAAGGTTCACAGAAGGCTGAGTGGTGTTGTGAGGGACAGTAAAGGCCATCCGGTGTCGGATGCTGTTGTTGTGGTGAACGGCTTTATGAATGTTCATGCAGACAGTCAGGGTCACTTCACCACTCTCGTGGCTCCAGGCACACATAAGCTGTTGGTTCAGGCCCATGGATATCAGCAAGAACTCCAGCAGGCAGGTTCTAGTTTAATAACTGTTTTAAAGGGGTGTTATCACTTTCAAATGTTACACTGAACAAAATTATAAATGCAAAACTTTAGTTTTAGTCCCCATTTTTCATGAGTTGAACTCAAAGATCTAAGACTTTTTCTATGTACACAAGGCCTATTTCTCAAATATTGTTCACAAATCTGTCTAAATCTGTGTTAGTGAGCACTTCTCCTTTGCCGAGATAACCCATCCACCTCATATCAAGATGCTGATTAGACAGCATGATTATTGCACAAGTGTGCCTTAGGCTGGCCACAATAAAAGGCCACTCTAAAATGTGCAGTTTGTACTACAGGAATGTCAACCAGATATGTTGCCCATGAACTGAATATTAATTTCTTTACCATAAGCCATCTCCAAAGGCGTTTTAGAGAATTTTGCAGTGCATCCACATGTAACCACACCAGCCGAGGACCTCCACATCCAGCATCTTCACCTCACGCTGCTGCAACAATCAGTTTGCATAACCAAAGAATTTCTGCCCAAACTGTCAGAAACCCTCTCGGGGAAGCTCTGCATACTCTTCGTCCTCCTCCATGTCTCGACTTGACTGCAGTTCTTTGTTGTAATTGACTTGGGCAAATGCTCATTCGATGGTGTCTTGCACTTTGGAGAGGTGTTCTCTTCACGGATGAAACCCTGATTTCACTGTACTGGGCAGATAGCAGACACTGTGTATGAGAGATACCATAATGAGATCCTGAGGCCCATTGTTGTGCCATTCATCCATGGCCATCACCTCATGTTGCAGTATAATGCACGGCCCCTTGTTGCAAGGATCTGTACACAATTCCTGGAAGCTGAAAACATCCCAGTTTTTGCATGGCCAGCATTCTCACCAGACATGTCACCCTTTGACCATGTCTGGGATGCTCTGGATCGGCGTCTACGACAGCGTGTTCCAGTTCCTGCCAATACCCAGCAACTTCGCACAGCCATTGAAGAGGAGTGGACTAACATTCAACAGGCCACAATCAACAACCTGATCACCTCTATGCGAAGGAGATGTGTTGCACTGCATGAGGCAAATGGTAGTCACCCCGGATACTGACTGGTTTTCAGAATCACCAATACAGGAAAACTACATTTTATTGTGGCCAGCCTAAGACACACCTGTGCAATAATCATGCTGTCTAATCAGCATCTTGATATGCCACACCTGTGAGTTAGATGGATTATCTCGGAAAAGAAGTGCTCATTTACACAGATTTGTGAACAATATTTGAGAAAAATAGGCCTTTTGTGTACATAGTCTTAGATCTTAGAACAAACAAAAGTGTTGCTTTTCTTGTGTGTGTAAAATGTATAAGGTTATTTATATTATATATATATATATATATATATATATATATATATATATATATATATATATATATATATATATATATATATATATATATATATATATATAATAATATTTTAAAAAAAGTTAAATTAATACACTGCCCTTCAGAAGTTTAGGGTCCGTAAGATGTTGTTGTTTTTTTTTTAAAAAACGAACATGTATTCAGCAAAAAGGCTTAAAGACATTTATATAGGATAATTAATTATTTGTTTTATAAAAATCATATTTGTTTCTATAATATGTATGGGGGGGGGGGGGTTATATATTTTATTTTTTCCTATCCTTCTATTAAAAAAGTAAGAATCCTGAAAAATATTTCCACAAAACAAAAAAAGATAGAAAATGAGGGGGGAAATGCAGCAGTTGTAGGTGCTGAAACAAAGTCAGTTGATTTCATGATGAGTTTAAAATATATTGAAGGTAAAATATATTAAACCATTTAAATATAAAATGATTATTATACATTTAACAATATGTTTAATGTATTTTCAGTAAATGCAGCCTGAGTGAGCATAAAAAAATAATCTTATGAATCTCAAACCTTAAAATGATATTTTTCTAATAATTTAAAAAAAAAAAAAATATATATATATATATGTATATATGTGTGTAATAAGAGTTGATAACACTACTTCTGTCCAGCAGGTGGTGAAATTACACACACATTACTATCATCTCATTATTCTCCTTCCTGTGGTTTTAGGTGAATATATCCTCCGACAAAGTGACCAGCCCCATTGTGATCGACTTTACAGCGGACACGGCTTCCCAAAGTCAGGCAGTCTTTGTAATTGCCACAGGTATTTAAAAAAAAAACTTGTTAATCCTAACACTTTTTTTTTTTCTGTTTCCAGCGATCTTATTAGTCAAAACAATCTTATTCTAAGTTACTATATGCAAAATATATACAGGTGCTGGTCATATAATTAGAATAAAATGAAAAAGTTGATTGATTTCACTGGTTCAATTCAAAAAGTGAGACTTGTATGTTATATTCATTACACAGACTGATATATTTCAAATGTTTTTCTTAATTTTTATGTTTATAACTGACAACTAAGAAAAATCCTAAATTCAGAATCTCAGAAAATTAGAATATTGTGAAAAGGTTCAATATTGAAGACACCTGGTACCACACTCTAATCAGCTAATTAACTCAAAACTCATGCAAAGCCTTTAAATGGTCTCAGTCTAGTTCTGTAGGCTACACAATCATGGGGAGGACTGCTGACTTGACAGTTGTCCAAAAGATGACCATTGACTCCTTGCATAAGGAGGGCAAGACGCAAAAGAGGCTGGCTGTTAAAAGAGCTCTGTGTCCAAGCACATTAATAGAGAGGTGAAGGGAAGGAAAAGATGTAGTGGAAAAAGAAAAGTGTACAAGCAATGGGGATAACCGCACCCTGAAGAGTATTGTGAAACAAGACCCATTCAAAAATGTGGGGAAGATTTACAAAGAGTGGCCTGCAGCTGGAGTCAGTGCTTCAAGAACCACTACACACAGACATATGCAAGACACGTGTTTCAGCTGTCGCATTCCTTGTGTCAAGCCACTCTTGAACAACAGACCGCATCAGAAGCGTCTCTGTGTTTTCTGAGGTCCAAGGTCAATGCAGACGTATACCAGGAAGTTTTAGAGCACTTCATGCATCCTGCTACTGACCAACTTTATGGAGATTCAGATTTCATTTTCCAACAGGATTTAGCACCTGCACACAGTGCCAAAGCTTCCAGTACCTGGTTTAAGGACCATGGTATCCCTGTTCTTAATTGGCCTGCAAACTCGCCTGACCTTATTATGAAACGGAAGATGTGATATGCCAGACCCAACAATGCAGAAGAGCAGAAGGCCACTATCAGAGCAACCTGGTCTCTCATAACACCTGAGCAGAGCCACAGACTGATCGACTCCATGCCACGACGCATTGCTGCAGCAATTCAGGCAAAAAGAGCCCCAACTAAGTATTGAGTCCTGTACATGCTCATACTTTTCATTTTCATACTTTTTAGTTGGCCAAGATTTCTAAAAATCCTTTCTTTGTCTTAAGTTATATTCTACTTTTCTGAAATACTGAATTTGGGATTTTCCTTAGTTGTCAGTTATAATCATGAAAATCAAAAGAAATAAACATTTGAAATATATCAGTCTCTGTGTGTAATGGATGAAAATATACAAATTTCACTTTTTGAATGAAATTAGTGAACTAAACTTTTAGATGATATTCTAATTATGATCAGCACCTTTGTATTATGTTGTTTTATTTTAAAATGAAATTAACTTCTAAAATTAGGCTGTAATGATCAATTTGACTACTGCTTGAAAAATCCTTCACAAGTGAACCAAACTAATAAATGTAAACTGTCCTGAAATTCTTCATCCTCATCTAGCCTCTTTGATGAGTGTCTTGATCTGCGCTCTCATCATCTGGCACCTTCGCTCTTCCAAGTTCAGCCACGTACGAGAGGGGGTTCGTTGGTTGCGTCGTAAGAGGGACGTCCTTCAAATGGAAGGAATGGCCTCAGAGAAGTCACCCTTGCGACAGGAGTTCCTGGATGAGAGTGAGAGTGAAGATGACCCTTTCCTTGTGGAGAGTCGCTGAATGTGCTGTCAGAGTGTTCAAGAATAAAATGAATGACACATGTAGATATTACAATGTTTAGTAAACTGTGTATTTTGCAACCTTTGGTCTCCTATATACATTTACCAAGCTTGCTAATGGTGGATAAACAGCTAGGTGTTTAAGCATGTAGTGCATTGGCTTAACCGCAGGTAGCAGTAAAGCACCTAGACATTTGACAAAATAAATAGTTTTAGGGGTTCAGTGTGGAGGGCAGAGGAGCTGAACACCCAGTGCCAACTCATACCTGGGTCCAGTTTCATAAAAAAAAAAGTTTACCAAATAAGCTAGGTATATTTCAGTCAGTCTGACTTATGTCATCTGATTTGGTTCAAAATAAGTACGACTAACTGAAACAAGCCTGGCTTGTTTGGTAAAGTTAAGAAACGGGCCTATGGACTCTGATGGCTTCAGAGTTGAGTCCGAACAATGTCAACTAATATAATAATAGAAAATTCTGATTGCATAACAGCACAGTAAACGGGTGACAATATGCTCAAAGATTGCAACTTGCCATAAAACCGAAAAGAGGACTAATGTTACATCATATAATGGCTAAGCATCACTGCCACTGTTACCAATAAAGTTACAATCCCTATTGTTAAACTGTGCAAAGGCAACATATTGAGGTGTGCTACTACTTGACTAAGCGATCAGACTTGAAGGGATAGTTCACCCAAAAAATAAAATTACCTCATGATTTACTTGCCCTCAAACCATCGAACACTCTTAGAAAAAAAAGAAATGCTGGGTTATTTTTTTTTTTTTAAACCCAAATGGTGGGTTGAGCCTGTTGGGTCATGTTATTGGGTTGGTTTTAAGATTTTTACACTGGTACAGGGTAGGTGTGTTTTTTTTTTTTTTTTTTTGTAGCATCTTGCCATTAAACCCACAGAAGAAGACGTCTTTCTGTAACTGAGTTGCAGGGTCATTTTTTTTTCTACCCAACTGTTGGGTTGAGCCTGTCTCCAACGAAACAACCCAGCTGCTGAGTTGCAGTCAGTGTGCAGGCTTTTTGTGTTCTTTACAGGAAAGAGTAGCTCCCAGCGTCGCAGATTTGATCAAATCGAATTTTGATAGATTTTGTATACAGTACATTTAATTTTAAATTATATTCTGATATGCAACGCAACATAGATGAGGTGTTAGTCAGCTCCGGCTTTTGCCTTGCATTACATAAATAGGTTTTTTTCATTATAATACTGAGGTTAATTTAATTTGATGTTAAACCATGTTCATGAGTACTGTTTGTTTATGGGCAGGTTATGGAGTCAGTCACAGCATCTTTCAGCTTTGAGTGAAAAGTGAATCGTTGGTCTGAAGTTTGCAATTCCCCTGCGAACAGCAGCCTTTCACTGGCTCCGATTTCGGTGACACACACTAGCACTATTAACCCAGCATGTCTTCTGTCCAATGTTTACCCAGCTCTAGGATGCCAAATAACCCAAGTTGGGTTGTTTTTAACCCATAATTTCGTTTTTTCTTTTTTCTTTTTGTGTCAGTGTATCTGATTTGCTTCTTTCAGATGGATATAGAGAAAAATCTTTTTTTTATATATATATAAAAAAAAATCTTGTTTGTTCCATGCTTTATAATGGCTGGGAATACGTTTTGAGAATTAGAAGCCTAAGAAAAGTGTCCATCCATCATAAAAATTTCTCCACGAGGCTCTTAGATGGCTCTAATCTAATTGATGCATTTGTGTAGGAACAATATGCATTTTTAAAACTTTATAAACCGTAATCTCTATCTTCCATTAACTGTCATATGCACATACACAAGAGTGGCATTCCAGCAGATGAAGCAGGCTTAGCCTAAACTCCAGTGAGAATATTCTCATTTAAAAACTTAACACCTAATGTTAAAATGTATGTTTTTTAATGTATCACTCTCCCTTTAAACACCTTTTCGTTTTCCGTATTATTCAACTGGTCGAGGCTGATATGGGATTTGAAATTATTGTGCTGGAGTAGTTTCTTCTCCCTCCAGTAGGAGTCGTTGTATTTGTTAAGAGTGTTATGTTTAACCTTTACTAGCATGAGAGTTAGAAATGCAGCACATGTTGAAGTATGCTGACAGCAGAATCCACTTCTGATGTGATCTACATTCATCCTTCTTGTTGTCTTACAGAAAGCATTGCTTGTGAGTATTTTATGTTTAATATGAGTCTGGAAGACAATATTCGTGAACATTTATGTTAAACAAGATATAGTGACATAAATACCAATTGTTTTTGTCACTTGAGGTGTTGTAGGGTAGTTTCTGACGCGTGACATCCAAACAAACATCGTCCTCCAAAGCTTTATCAGATTTATTTATCACAGATTGTACTGGACATAACTCACAGTTTTGCTGCACAATGCACTTATGATATCATTGAATGCTACCTCATAATCACATCCAAACACGTTCAAACACGATCTCCAGACACGGTCAAAAAATGTTGTGCTTCCCTCTAATTACACACCTCCCTCTCTTACTCTTTACCTACCTATATACTAATTTAAGCCCACACTCCACCCAGTGGTAAAACACAGAATTACAATAGACCATAATGGCTCTTACACCCCGGCCCCTAATTGTACATGGAAGGCAGACATTACAATTCAATACAAGATTAATACACAGAGCCATTAAAGCCCAAAAGCAACATTGTAAACACTGCATTAATCAGACCTCTGTAGTACACAAGTAAACAGTTTTTGCAATCAGTCCGTTACATTTCCATGCTGTCATACAACAGACAAAGCTTTGTCACAGGTCTCTCGAGTACACTGGTTTTAGTTTGTACTCGCACAGAACGTACAAGTCCATTTTTGTCTGGAAAGACTTCCAAAACTCGTCCCATTAGCCAAGATCCACGTGGAGCGGTTGAATCCACAATAACAACGATGTCACCATGAACAAAGTTTCTCCTTTCCTGATTCCATTTCTGCCGATCTTGAAGCAAAGGCAGATATTCATTTGTCCATCTTTTCCAGAATAAGTCACACATATACTGGACCTGTTTCCATCTCCTCTTGCTGTATAATTCCGATTTGTCAAATAGTCCAGGTGGTAGTACTGGTTTACCTTTCATCTGAAGAAGGTGGTTTGGAGTAAGTGGTTCCAAATCATTAGGATCATCTGACAGCTTTGTTATTGGACGATCATTCAGAATGGCCTCAATTTCGCACAGCACAGTCTGGAATCCTTCATCATCCAAAGTTTGCTGATGTAAGATTGAATTTAAAATTCTTTTGACCATTCTGATAACACGCTCCCACACTCCGCCATAATGTGAACCTCCCGGAGGATTGAAACTCCACTGAACGCCTTTCTCAAGCATTACTCTTTGAATCTTGCTTTTATTCCATGAACTAAGCATTTCCTTTAACTCTCTTTCGGCTCCAACAAAATTTGTACCATTGTCTGATCTTATATGATTTACTTGCCCTCGTCTGCAAATAAATCTTCGTAGAGAGTTGATGCATGAATCCGTGTCCAAAGAATAGGCGACTTCCAAATGAACAGCCCGACTTGCCATGCAAGTAAAGATGACTCCATAGCGTTTTATAATGGAACGTCCTCTTTTAACTTCCACAGGACCAAAATAATCCACCCCAACATTTGTAAATGGAGGCAGATCTGGAAGGAGTCGCTCCTTTGGTAAGTCTGCCATCTTTTGCTCACTCACCTTAACTCCAAAACGTCTGCAATGGCCACAGCTTGATATGATCTTTCTGGCAGCTGCATTACCCTTAATGATCCAATATCTTTTCCTTAGCTTGGAAAGCATATGATTTCGTCCACTGTGGCTTAACTGTTGATGAATATGCCGCAAGATGAGTGTGGCGATATGCTGTTCCTTAGCCAGAATAATCGGATGCTTTGTTTCCTCAGGCATAACAGAATTCCTTAATCGTCCTCCAACTCTCAAAAGACCATCTTGATAGATAGGATCCAATTTATATAACTTACTATCTCTTCTTATTTTTGAAACAGATGTAGACGACAGAGCAGCAATTTCTTTTCTGAACTGTTGCCGTTGACTGAATGCAACAATAGCCGTTTCAGCTTCATTCAGGTCCTCCAAAGTCAGATTTGGTGTGGTCACAGAGTCTGTTAGTTTTTGAAGCTCTTTCTCTATGCTTTTAGAACTAATTAATACTCCAGAAGAATCCAAAGATGCTTGAATTTCCTTCCGCTTTTGACTCCTTTGTCTCAGAATTTTCTTTAACTTCAAGAGCCAACCAACAGCAACCTTCAACCTGGTCCAGTCTGAAAAATGAGTAATCAGCCTATGAGTAGCATTTGTTGCACTTGACATTTCATTTACAACAGTGCTATTTACCCACATGTTTCTCTTTACCTCAAGATCATCTGGTTTAAGAGTACAATCAAATATTTGAACTGGCCATTCTTCGACTGGTTTCTTCAGATAACCTGGTCCATTGATCCATTCTCTGTTTGTTAATAGCTGGTCTGCATTCAGACCCCTGGAGCAACAGTCTGCTGGATTTTGAGAGGTAGGTATGTATCTCCACTGTAATGGTGTTGTAATTTCTCTTATTGCAGAGATTCTGTTGGCCACAAAGGTAAGAAAACGTTTGTCCTCATTTTTTATGTATCTTAACACAGAGGTACTGTCTGTCCAGAACACAGAGTCCACCAATGGAAACTGCATCTCTGCCCTCAACATTTTGTCCACTCGAGCAGCAAGTACCGCAGCTGTCAATTCAAGACGTGGAATGGTTACTTGTTTCAAAGGTGCTACTCTAGCTTTGCTGAGTAGGAAAGTTACATGGACACCAAGATTTGTCTCCATCCTAAGATACGTTACAGTGCCATATCCAAGTGTACTCGCATCTGCAAAATGATGCAACTGAACATTAGTAGGCTTGTCCATCCCTGTTGGTTTTAGACATCTTTCCACCTTAAAATCTGCAATCCCCCCAAGCTCTTTCAACCATAAAGACCATTGTTTTTGGAGATTTGAGGGTAGTGATTCATCCCATCCACATCTTGTCCTACAAAGCTCTTGCAGAAGAATTTTTGCTGTGAGAGTGAATGGTGCCAAAAATCCTAAAGGGTCATATACAGCACATACTGTCGATAGAACACCACGCCTGGTACAAGGATGATCTTTGATAGTCATTTTAAACTTGAAAGTATCTGATTCAACACACCACCACAAACCAAGAGCTCTTTCCATTGGTAATTGATCTTTGTCCAGGTCCATCATTTTTATCCCATGGGCTCTATGTTCTTAAGGTACAGTTTGCAGCACAGCACGGCTATTACTAACCCATTTTGTTAACTGGAAACCTCCTGTTAAACAAACAGCTGTGAGATCATCAATCAACAAGATGGCCTCTTCCTCTGAAGCCACACTTTTCAGACAATCATCCATGTAGAAGTTTGTGTGAATTGTGTCAATTACCTTTTCCGGCAAGATGCCTATATTGTCTTCAGCAATTCTGCGTAGAGCATAACAAGCACAACTTGGAGATGACACAGCTCCAAACAAATGTACATTCATCCTGTATTCCATGGGTTCTTGCTTTAAGTCACCATCTTGCCACCATAGAAAACGAAGAAAATCAGTATCCTCTGCTGCAACTTTGACCTGGTAAAACATTGCCTTTACATCAGCCATAAATGCAATTGGCTCTTGTCGAAACCTCACAAGAACTCCCAACAGTGAATTTGTCAAGTTAGGACCCTGTAGAAGTTGATCGTTAAGTGATGTACCTTTAAAGGCAGCGCCACAATCAAATACCACTCTTAGTGTTCCTTTCTTGGGGTGATAAACCCCATGGTGAGGGATATACCAAACTTTCCCTTCATCCTGTTTTAACTGATGCAATGGTACCTTTTCAGCATAACCTTGCTTCAGTACCTCATTCATAAAGTCATTATATTCTTGATGGAAAGCTTGATTTCTTTCAAATTTCCTTTTCAGTCCAATTAAGCGCTGTTTAGCCACACAAAGGTTATTAGGCAACATGGGGTTTTCCATCCTGAAAGGAAGATTCAATTTGTAATGTCCATCTTGAAGCTCAATAGACTTGCTTACCTTTTCCATAAATGCATGCTCCTCTCTCGACATTTCCTTTTTTTCCGCAGCATTCTCATTAAAGTCATGATTATATTGTTTACTGAGCATCTCCTCCAACTTGCTTACAGAAATCCTGTTAACTGTAACATCTGGACATTCGATCTTGTTTCTATTATTCTTGCTTCCTTGGAGTGGTCCATTTACAACCCATCCCAATAGGGTTCTAACTGCATATGGTCCTTCTCCGTCACTGTTTATAACCTCCCAGGGTTCCATTACCTTGGAAGCATTTGCTCCAATCAGCAAATCAACATCAGCAGGAAGTTGAGGGATCTTTACACCTTTCAGATATGACCATTTATCCAAATCCTTTTGAGTGACAATGTTGTCTCTGGACACAGGCATTCTCTCTTGAGTAAAGACTTCTGGAAGGCTGTAAAAGATGTCATCATGAAGGCTAGAGACTTCCAGTCCAGTCAAAATAGTACTACTAATAGCCTTTTGATTGCCCATTGTTTTCAAAACAATATTAGTAATCTTTCCTTTTAATTTCAAACTGTGCATTAAGCGTTCTGAACAAAATGTGGCAGAACTGCCAGGATCCAAAAATGCGTAAGTTTGAATTACTCTTGGTCCCTTACTAGATTTGACTTGAACTGGTACAATTGATAATGCACAGTCTCCATCATCGCCAGCCCCTGTTTGCCCACACAATTTAAGGGTGACATGTGCACTATTTAATGATGGACATTTCTGATCTTGAGTTCCCACTCTTTCCTTTTGTTGAATATGCAAAATGCTTGGATGCATTTGGCCACATACTGTACAAGTCAAGCGCTTGTCGCAATCCTTGCTCATGTGTCCAACACAAAGACAGCCAAAACAAATACCTTTCTCCTTTAGAAAGCTCAATTTTTCTCTGTGCAGCTTGTTTTGCATTTGTGTACACTGCTCCAATAAGTGATCACGTTTGCAGCACAAACATACCATTCGGGACTTTGATCTTAAATCAGTCTCACAGCATTGGATTGATTTACTGTTGGTAACAACCATTGTTGCAAAGTTGCTTTTAATTTTAGTCTTAGATTGAGGTCACCAAACAGTGGATCAGATGACATTTTGACTTGACGTTCAATAAATGACACAATATCTTTGAACCTTGCCCTATGATTACGCCTTTCCATTACCTCACAGGCAACAGTTCTCCACTTTTCCCTTAATTTATAAGGTAGCTTTGTGACAATGGTTTTCAAATTGCTTGGCATCTCCAGCTCCTCCATATAATCAATCTCTTCCATTACATTACAACATCCACCCAAAAAGAGAGCATAACTCTGCAATGAATTTACATCCTCTGATTTTACTGAAGGCCATCCAAGAACCTTATCTACATATGCAGCAGCTATTTTGAACTCATTACCAAAGTGTTCCTTTAACAATGCTTTAGCTTGCAAATACCCTCTTTGTGCATCCATATGTTGACAACTGTGTACAAGTTCCCTAGGCTGACCTCGTGTATATTGTTCCAGAAAGTATAAGCAATCTCGATTATTTTTGGTTTTGTCTTCTATTCCATGCTCAAATGCTCTGATGAAAGTTCTATATTGCAGAGGATTACCATCAAACACAGGAATATCTCTTTGAGGCAGTGTACTGGATTGTTGTTGTTGTACGAGTAGGGCAGTAATCTCATTTTGTTTTTGCATGATACTGTAAATGTTTGAAGATGATGTTCCAGCACTGTTCTGCATTACATTTGATGTTTGCACTGGTGATGCAGAATTAAAATCAACTTGTGGTGCACTTTGAGTTTGCCGAATGACATTCCTTGAGCTTCCTTGCTGTGAAGTTTTCTTAGGCATATATTCCTCTGCATGAGGGTTGAGAGTACCTTCTTTGCAACTCATCACAGTTCCTTTTTCATAATAGGCATTCATATCATCAGTGCAGGTTTTGGGAGATTGATTGTTAGAACTATTTAAAACAGAAATTTTGGCAGTAGCAGCTGCTATTTCTGCATCAATATCCAGTTGTTCTTGTCTGCGTCTTAGCTTTTCCTGTTGCAGCTCCAAAGCATGTTTCTCCTTTAAAGCAGTTGCACGTGCCATTAATGAAGCCTTCTCTGCCTCTGCCATGATTCGTGCTGAAGAAGCGGAGGATCTCCCACTACGCACACTGCTTGAACCCTTCTTTCTAGACTTTTTACTTGATTGACGTGAGATGTTTGAAATGCTATCTTCTGGATCAACATCATTTTGATGAACATTTTCTTCAACACCAGAACATGAAACTTGACTTTCAGTATTCAACCATTTCTCAACATCATCTATAAACCCATTGCAAATCAACATCTTTCCACTGAACCATGTTTGTTGTTTTTCCTTTTCTTCACTGGACAAAAGAACCATCACAGAATTGTGCATTTCCCTTGCTTCATCTCTCAATTTTATGAATTTCTCAAAAGAACATTGCACTTCCTTTTCATATTCTCGATTGGACATAAAATCTTTTATAATAGTCATTAAGTTATTTGCCTTGCTTAATTTAGCCTTTCTTGTCTTTTGTAAAGTTTCCAATTTTTCCAATAATGCCTTAGCAGTGAGCTTAGTGGGCCTCTTTTCCCTCACAGGCTCAGTTTCAACTTTCTCAAATGACTCAGTAGTCTCTATTTGTTCACCAGCGGCCACAACATCATCATGATTTCCAACACTCATATTCGCAGACTGTAAAATTCATTCAACTTCTTAGCAACGTTAAAACTCAAGCAACCAATGCATTGGATTTACGCTGTTACATGTGTGCACACAAAGTCATTCCAGTAGCGCTACACATACCTGATGGACTTCATTCAATTCTCTTCCTCAGGGCTGTTCCTCGATTCACTGCTGCATCCAATTAAATCCAAATCCAAAGCGAAATCCAGAGTTTAGTCCATTAAAAGTTCAAAAGGTTCCAAAATGATGCGCGATAATCCACAAAGAAGCATTTTTTGACAAATATAGTGACATAAATACCAATTGTTTTTGTCACTTGAGGTGTTGTAGGGTAGTTTCTGACGCGTGACATCCAAACAAACATCGTCCTCCAAAGCTTTATCAGATTTATTTATCACAGATTGTACTGGACATAACTCACAGTTTTGCTGCACAATGCACTTATGATATCATTGAATGCTACCTCATAATCACATCCAAACACGTTCAAACACGATCTCCAGACACGGTCAAAAAATGTTGTGCTTCCCTCTAATTACACACCTCCCTCTCTTACTCTTTACCTACCTATATACTAATTTAAGCCCACACTCCACCCAGTGGTAAAACACAGAATTACAATAGACCATAATGGCTCTTACACAAGATTATATTTGATAGTTTTAGTTTGCTGAATGTTAGCCAGACTTTGCATAGATACATGTGAACATACATTAGAATACAGTTTACATGCTGTTTATTCATTTCCTTTGTAGTTTCACTCTGTCGGTAATTGAAGGATACGTCAATAAAAGGACATCACACCTGTCAATTGTCGAGGAGTTTATCTATCTGCATAGCTGTGTCTGAATCAAACAGTGAGGGCAGAATAATTATAAAGAGTAATTAGTAATCTAATTCCATTGTTGATTACTTTTTTAGAGCAAGTTACCCAACACTGCTAACAACCATGTTTACTTACAACTTGTAATCTACAAATGTGGGTCTACAAATGTCATGTTCACACAGCAGTTTACAATAGTCAAGTCACCTTTATTTATACAGGTGCTTCTCAATGAGTGAGTACTGTCTGTATGAACCAGACTGTAAAATAAAAAAATATATATAAATTGACATCTCCACTTCCCACCATTTTAGAAATGTGAAATGTCCAAAGATGGCCGCAGCCTTGTGCTGATGTCCTGAGTCGTGCATAAATGTATGTGCTGTATATATAGGTTTTGAGTTTAGGAGCCTTATGGCCTGGGGGAAGAAACTCCTCGTAAGTCTTTCAGTTTTTGCCATCAGGCAATGATAGCGCTTACCAGCGCTGTGAGTCAATACACTTTCTATGGCCCCTGAATAGAAAGTTTCCAGGATTGCTGGTGAGACACTGCATTTCCTCAGCTGTTGCAGATGGTACAGTCTTTGTCTGGCATTATTAACCTGCGTTTGAATGTTGGTAGTCTAAGTCAGGTCCTTGAAGCTGCTCACCCTTTCCACAGGGGTCCCACTAATCATAAGAGGAGTATAGAGCTGCTGCTGTCTTTTCCTGAAGTCAACAATCAGCTGTTTAGTTTTGCTCACATTCAGAGATTGACAATTGTCTTGGCACCATGATGTTAGTTTCTCTACTTCATCCAAGTTCTCATTATTGTTGTGAATGAGGCCCAGAACCACAGTAATTTGATTATTCAAGATTTTTATGTCACATACACAATTATATAGAGCATATATAAACAGCAGTGAAATGTTAGTAAATACGATCAGTGCAGACATTATGTGTGTTAAAAAAGAAAGCAAAAGTAAGTAAAGAAGTAAATAAAAACACCATCTATGAGGAGCAATCTGGGCGGCGTCTGAATTCGGCGACGCCATCTTGGATCATATATCTTGGATAATAGATGTGGAACTGTGGGAAGACACGCAGTCATGTACAGTATGTAGAGAAAGTAGAACAGTGGACTCAGGACACAGCCCTGTGGGGCTCCTACATTCAGGGTAAAGGAGCTGGAGATAATATGGACTACTTTCACCACTTGAGGTCTGCTGGTGAGGAAGTCTTGAATCCAGTTCCAGAGCGAAGAATTCAGGCTATGAGGTCTATGAGTTTAGAAGTTGGCTTTATGGGGACTATAGTATTGAAAGCTGAGTTGTAGTCGATAAATAGCAGCCTTACATAGTTTCCGTTATTGCGGTCAATGTGCATGAAAGAAGAGTGAAGGATGTGAGAGATGGCATAATTAGTGGATCTGTTGGGGCGATAAGCAAACTGAAGAGGGTCCATAGTATCCGGGATGGAAAAGCAAGTGTAGTTTTTAACCAGACCTTCAAAGACCATGACTATTGATTTGAGGGCAACTGGACGATAGTAATTCAGACAAGAGGGTTTATTGTTCTTAGGCACAGGGATGATGACAGATTTTAAAAAGGAGGTGGGAACCACAGAGGTAGCAAGAGACCATTTAAAAATGGATGTAAACAAACCAGCGAGCTGGACAGAAATCCCATCGGATCCGGCTGCTTTCCTGACATTCACTCGCTTTAGAGCCCTCTGAACCTTGTCGTGAACCACGGTGATCACATGATTCACGCTAATCGGCAGACTTGCGAACGTTTTCAAAGCTGCCATAGAAAGAGTTTAGATCATCGGCCAGCGATGGATCTGCTCTTATCTCTGCAGAGGATTTGTTTCCAAAGGCACAGATGGTCCTTAGTCCCTGCCACATACGTCGGGGGTCATTGAGCTTAAAATGAGACTCTATTTGTTCCATGTATCAGAGTTTGGCGGAATTCGTAATTCGGCAGAAAATCAGTGAGTAAAACACGATCACAGTCTACTGCAAAGTTCAGTAATACTTGCTTTTGTTGTAGGTCTAGCTCTAACTTGGCTAATGCCCCAAACTGCCCTGCTACTAAAGTCAAATGTAAGAATTGTGAAAAAGTAGGACATTTCGCAAGGGTTTGTCACTCTGAGAAAAAGGTGCAATTGCTTGATGCTCCTGAAAGTGAGGTCCCTGAAATTGTGCATGTACTTGAAGTGGAAGGGAAATCACTGCCTGACAAAATAAAATACACTGTAACCATTGAAACTGAAGAAGTGAGCCCTGTGCTGATTGAGCTCACTGTGGACATGGGTTCTGCTGTTTCTATCTTTCCTTATGCCCTTTATAAGCAGCATTTCAGCTCATTGCTTTTACAAACTCCACAAGTGAAACTTGCCTGTACTCTGATGCCTATCTGTGCATGTATATTATGGGGATGCAGTGGCCAGTACTAGCATCTATGTTGTGGAGAAAGGCTCTAATTAACTTAGCTCATCAGGGTCATCAGGGTATCGTCAGGACCAAACAGTGTCTTTGTGAATTGTATTGATGGTCTGGCATTTATCACTCAGCGCAGTCTACCATCACTTCATGTCAGCTTTGCCAACCCCACGACAAAAGTGACAAAACACATACGCCTCCCCTTCAGCCTGTACCACTTCCGGCTGCACCATGGCAAAAGGTGGGACTGGACATTGTTAGACCATTTGAGTTAGGGAGCTGGGATTGCAGGTATGCACTTACATGAGTTGACTTTTATAATAAATGCCCAGAAATAGCCTTAACCGGTAATATCTTTACTCATACTGTTACAGACTTTATTTCCACAACGTTCAGCCAGTTTGGCAACCCGGTGAAAATTGTAAATGGTAATGGTGTGCAATTTACATCTCTTGCCTTTGCTGAATTCCTCACAAGCAGGAATATCAAGCACGTACGTAACTCCCTGTACTTTTCACAAACGAATGGCACTGTGGAACTCTTAGTGAGACACCAACTCAGAGCGAACTTACACATTCTACCCTCCAGGCCCTCTGTTTGTACTGATGCATTCGGATAATGAACCTATTGGGTCTCCAAAGTTGGTTGTCGCACTAGAAACCCAAAGACGGCCCAGAACCAGACGCCCGCCTGTCTGGCACAAAGACTCTCAAATTAACTGTACACACATGCACATTAATCACGATCGTAGGGCTACAACAATACTGTTGTTGAATAATGGTTCTACATTGTTCTGCTGCTTTTGTGACAGAAAGTGTTGTGTTCAGTAATGCTAGAATTTGTACTTGTTCATATGAAGAAATATGCATTTCTTGTCAGGGAATAGGAGACCTTAATGTCCTTTCCATGTAATAACCTTGTTGAATTAGGTATGTTTAAGCAGTTGTTCTTTGGCTATGATCTTGTTTAGAATGTGATTAAGCCAGGTTAAGTATACCTTCCACTGAGTAATATTATTTAAAAAGTAGGGAAAATGTTGCATCTTAAAATGTTATATTATGTTAACCTGCTGCCACTAGAGGTCACACATAACCCGGTGGTGGAAAAAGGGAGGAATATAAAAGGAAGTGTTGAAGTTGCTGCATGCTTAACACAGCAGTGACTTCTTTATTAGTGCTAATGTTAAATACAACAGTGTCTTATAACCACAGAAAACATTGATATTATGACAAAATTTTCACAGCAAGCATCATTCACAATTTCTTTAGAAAGAGTTCAAATCTTGTATTGTACATTAAATTGGTGGACATTGAGTGCTGCATCAGTCTGAGAATTCAGATGGGAATGAGCTGATGGAGAAGCTAAGTAATGCAGAAGTCCCATCACACTCATTTCCTGTAATGAGGCAGAGCAGTGCGAGTCCATGTGCTGCTGGGATGGGTCTTTAAGTGTGACCAAAATCTTAAAGGGACCTTTCTCCCAAAGATAAAATATCTTGACTTATGCATCCTTCATGGCATTTCAAACCTGTATGGCTAACATTCTTGCTTGGAAACACAAAATGAGATATTCAATACTGTTCACATCAAAGACAACAACTACATTGCTAACTATAATGATTATAGTGATATAATGATTGAGTCCACACCAACAGATGATAATGCTGTTTTTTCATAAGTGTGCACTGCAGTTATATCATCTGCCACTTTATGCTCAAGCTCTTTAAAATGTATTTTGATTGCCTTATGATGTTTTTATCATTCATCAGCTTGAAAATAATTGTTCTCAAAGTGAAATTGTACCTCTATACATTTATCATTATGATTGTGATATAGACTATTCTATTAAATGTTTTTTCAAGAGTCTATTTTAATTGTTATATTATAAAAATCATCTTTCCTGTTCTACTGAAGAAAGAATGTCATCTACAAATGGCCCAAGAGGACATAATTATAAGAGGACATGAGTAATTTATTTCATTATAAGGGGACATGAGTAAATTAACAGCAAATTTTCATTTTTTGGTTGAATTATCCCTTTAAAACTGAGTGGTATGGTATCCAAGAGAACTCAACACCTTGCAACTTAAGAAAATACCTGCAAATATAAAAATCTCCAGCAAATTAAGAAAAACATCATCAGTTTGCCAACACATATGCTGCAAATACTAACAACACAACCAAATACAGAAAAGTGTTGCAAGTAGCACAGGCCACAACAGAAATGCAACAGAAACACATTTCTATATGTGGTTGCATTGTGTGTGTTTGCAGTGCGTTACAGTATTTGGTTGTGTTGTTAGTATTTGCGGGGCATTACATTATTTGTGTTGTGAGTGTTTGCAGCACATTGCTGTATTTGGTTGCTTTGTGAGTGTTTCCATCGCATTATAGTATTTGGTTGCACATTTTCAGTATTTTGGCAGCACGCTTCTGTTTTTGGTTTCATTGTGAGTGTTTGACACACATTACAGTAATTAACCATGGTTTTATTATAGTGAAAGTTTAGTAACCAAGCTTTTTGGTGTATTGATTACCATTTGTATAACTACAGTTGTACAAATATCATGGTTAAACTATGGTTATTGTAGCAAATCCATGGTTAATTTGTGGTTACTGTGGTTTAAATGGTTAGTTCAGCAAAAAAGAATTATACCATTAATACCTCACCCTCATGTCGTTCCAAACCCGTGAGACATCCGTTCATCTTCAGAACACAGTTTAAGATATTTTAGATTTAGTCTGAGAGCTCTCAGTCTCTCCATTGAAACTGTGTGTATGGTATCCTGTCCATGTCCAGAAAGGTAAGAAAAACATCATCAAAGTAGTCCATGTGACATCAGAGGGTCAGTTAGAAATTTTTGAAACATCGAAAATACATTTTGGCCCAAAAATAGCAAAAAAATACGACTTGATTCAGCATTGTGTTCTCTTCCGGGTCTGTTGTGAGCGAGTTCACAACACTGCAGTTTAGTGATATCCGGTTCGCGAACGAATCATTCGATGTTACCGGATCTTCTTGAACCAGTTCACCAAATCGAACTGAATCGTTAGAAACAGTTTGCGTCTCCAATACACATTAATCCACAAATGACTTAAGCTGTTAACTTTTTTAAGGTGTCAGACACTCCCTTTGAGTTAAAACAAACCAATATCCCGGAGTAATTCATGTACTCAAACAGTACACTGACTGAACTGATGTGAAGAGAGAACTGAAGATGAACACCGAGCACCTCGGTTCTCGAATCAGACGCGTCCGATAGAAACGGTTCTTGACTGGAGAATGAGTCAATCGTTCGTTTATCTGGCTCGACTCGGTGTTCATCTTCAGTTCTCTCTTCACATCAGTTCAGTCAGTGTACTGTTTGAGTGCATGTATTACTCCGGGATATTGGTTTGTTTTAACTCAGAGGGAGTTTCAGCCACATTAAAAAAGTTAACAGCTTAAGTCATTTGTGGATTAATGCTTATTGGAGACGCGAACCATTTCAAATGATTTAGTTTGATTTGGTGAACTTGTTCAAGAAGATCCGGTTACAGAGTGATTCGTTCGCAAACCAGATATCACAAACTGCTTTGTTTTGAACTCTCTCACTGAATAAAGTCATAGTTTTTGCTATTTTTGGACCAAAATGTATTTTCGATGCTTCAAAAAATTCTAACTGACCCTCTGATGTCACATGGACTACTTTGAAGATGTTTTTATTAACTTTCTGGACATGGACAGTATACTGTACACACAGTTTCAATGGAGGGACTGAGAGCTCTCGGACTAAATCTAAAATATCTTAAACTGTGTTCTGAAGATGAACGGAGGTCTTACAGGTTTGGAACGACATGAGTCATTAATGACATAATTATCATTTTTCGATGAACTAACCCCTTAACTGAGTAATCAAAGTTTTTTTTGGTTTCGTTTAGTTTTTTTTCTTAAATAGTTAAACCATGGTTTAAGCCTGGCTCACACTACAGGATTTTTTAAGTCTTAACCGATTATGAAATCTGGCTGCCGCACACACATTAGGAGAATCTTCGCAGATTATCTTCCCTTAAATCTTAAACATGCACACACTACAAGATTTGAATATCACGGCGCAATACACACTAAAAGATATCATTATCATTAAGATTATCATACCAGAAGGAGCACGTCATGTGATCTCACGCAGCAGTTCGTCACCGATATTTGTTTACATATGTTAGCTAGCATGCTAGCAGCTTTCTGCACTCACCCAGTGCATTCAAAACTGAGGCGGATTTTACTCCAGCTCTTCTCTTTCTCCTTACGTTTGTGATGCGTTTTTGACACATTATACAGACTGTCGTGTTACTACAAAATTCAAGAAACAGTTTCCTCTGTCTCCACTATCCAATGGAGCCGTACATCAGCTGTTTTGCGCATTGGCTGTGAAAGTACTGATGTAATCATATAGCCATCATCATCCCGAGCAGATCAGGAGGTGCAAGTTTCGATCGGTGAAAGCCTCACATTACCAGACATTCCACGCCAAACATCGGGACAGATCGAGGTGCTTGACAAGATGTTTGCTCTGATTCTCAGGAGGGGGAATTGGGGGCTAAATAGGGCAAAAAATCCTGTAGTGTGAGCCAGGCTTAAGTTGTGAGTATTTGCAGCGTGTTTCTGTATTTTGGCACATTGCAGCACCTGTGTTGTCAAACTGATGTTTTCTTAATTTGCTGGTATTTGTATTTTTTTATTTGTAACCCATTTGCCTACAGAGCAAACAGGTCTGTGGACAATGCAGTAAACATTGGACTGCATTATGTTCTGCAACACCTAGATAGACCGGGGACTTATGTGAGGATCCTGTTTGTAGACTTCAGCTCAGGCCGGTGACACACTGGCTGCGTGGCGTGAGCACCGCATGTCTGAAGCGTCCCAGAAGCGTCCCAGAAGCGTGGCGGATTATGTGTCTTTACACACCAGAAGCGTGCCTGACGCGGCGCTGGCGCGCTGCTGCTGTAGAGGGAGACCGTTGACAGACCAGGCTCATGTCTTCATTACAACAATATATACTTTTTTTTTTACACACCTACACCTACGCCTACTGATAAAGGACACCGTCAAAAGTATTGATGGCGAAATAGATTATGTTTTGACAGGTGCAATATTTGAAAATCGATAATTATTATTATTATTATTATTTTTTATTACATTTATATCTGAATGTATGTCAACCTATAGACTTTCAAATATCAAAATATCAGGAATGCATATGTATTTGTGTACAAAATGACATTTCAACACATTTTCCTATTATATTTTGCCTGGAAAAGCTTCCAACAAGCGCTCGTGTTGCGGTAAAAATAGGCGTCGGTTCTATTTCTAGCAAGCAAGCGTTTGCCGCGCGGCTCGAGCCGCGCCTGAGACGCGCGTCTCACGCAGGCGGTCTGTATGCTCTAAACTGTTAACATGGGAGCCGAATTAAAAACCGACACGCCACGCGGCTGAGACGCTTGCGCCACGCATCCAGTGTGTCACCGGCCTCAGCCTTTAACACGATCATCCCAAACCTCCTCCTGCCCAAACTAACTCAGTTCTCCGTGCCCACCTCCGTCTGTCAGTGGATCAACAGCTTCCTGACAGACAGGCAGCAGCTAGTGAGGCTGGGAAAATACACATCCAGCACCCGTACAATCAGCACTGGAGCTCCACATGGCTGTGTTCTCTCCCCACTGCTCTTCTCCCTGCACACTAATGATTTGACGTCTAAGGACCCCTCTGTCAAGCTCCTGAAGTTTGCAGATGACACCACACTCATCTGCCTCATTCAGGACGGTGACGAGTCTGCTTACAGACAGGAGGTAAAAGAGCTGGCTGTCTGGTGCAGTCTCAACAACCTGGAGCTTAACACACTCAAAACAGTGGAGATGATCGTGGACTTCAGGAGAAACCGCCCCTGCTCTCCCCCCACTCACCATCATGAACAGCACTGTGACTGCAGTGGAGTCATTCAGGTTCCTGGGCACCACTATCTCTCAGGACCTGAAGTGGGACATTCACATTGACTCCATTGTGTAAAAGGCCCAGCAGAGGTTGTACTTCCTTCGCCAGCTGAGGAAGTTTAACCTGCCACAGGAGCTGCTGAAACAGTTCTACTCCACCATCATTGAATCCATCCTCTGGACTTCAGTAACTGTTTGGTTCAGCTCAGCTTCTAAATCGGACCTCAGAAGACTACAGAGGGTAGTCCGGACTGCTGAGCGAATCATTGGTACAACCCTCCCTTCAAGAACTGTACGTACTTATCTAGAGTGAGCAAAAGGGCTGGCAAAATCACCCCTCACCCCTCACATCCAGCACACTCCCTCTTTGAACTGTTGCCATCTGATCGACGATACAGAGCACTGAGCACCAGAACGACCAGACACAGGAACAGTTTCTTCCCTCAGGCAATCCATCTAATGAACACTTAATAATAACTGTGGAACACACTACTCTATTTATATTTATATTTATATACACATACACTTATTTATCGAACACACATACTTAGTGTACACTTAAATTTTTTACATACATAACTGCTCATTGTAGTATACCTGCCATACATTGTCAATTTGTATATTGTCATTCCTTACCTTATTTGAATTAATTTTTTTTTATTCCTTTATTGTGTTTTTTGTTCTGTCGCTGTCATTATGTTGCACTGCTGAGCTTCTGTCACAAAAACATATTCCTCGTATGTGTGAACATACCTGGCAATAAAGCTCATTCTGATTCTGATTCTGATCAAGTCTCTTGTCCACCATAGAATGAGGATCAGGGACGGTCATGGTCACCATTCACAAAAGTTTAAGAGTAGTTGTGACATGCTGCTAAATATCACATTTTCTTGGAAGATAAAAATCCATGAGGGTTAGAACAATGTAAGAGTAAATTAATAAATCCAATGGTCATATTTTTATATTAGAATGTCCAAGATTTTTTCATCAGATTTCACACTTAAGTTATACAATGGACACTTGCTCATTAAAGTTAAACAAATGAACCTCAAGCTTCCAACTGCTTTACATGATTTATTATTTAATAATTTATGTAATTTATCAAATACCCCTCTCTTTCATCTATACCAATACACTAGAGAACATTGCAGATAATGTTCTTTTTTTACTGATGGCCTTTCAAATTATTCAGAGTAATGTCATGCTCACTACATTCTGATATACTGCCATGATGCCAGCTTTCTCACAAAGGGGTTCTGAGTGGGAAAGTCCATTAGAAGTTTCCTGGAATTGGCCCAACAGCTGTGGTTTACCTCAACAACTTCCACAAACCCGTCTCTCCATTTAGCAACAGTCGTAGGAAAATAATCAGAGACAACAGATCTCCACTTCAGCACTGACGCTAAACCACGTTTCAGCTCGTTTAACATCGCATAATTCTTTTTTTCATGGCTTTATTGGCTCTTTGGCTTTCACTGGCTCCATAAAACACATTTTTGTTCTTATTAAATCCTGCAAGCTTTCATGCTGTGCTCACAGGATATGTGAGTTGAGGAATCCTCTCTCCGTTTATACGTAAGTGAAGCTCACAAGCGTGCATTACTCCTGCTGGGCTAACTGGGCCTTTCTGTCTGCAAGAGAATAAGATAGACTGAGTGCTATTGATTTTCTAAACTTCATTTGAGCATCCCACGATCTGCTTAAACACATTCTCCATAGGTCAAAAGCTCAATGCTGTGGGTGTTTGGTTCAAGTATAAGATTAGAAGATAATAATGATTTAGTCATTGAATTCATTCAATCATTCATTCAAAGATGTTTTAAGGGGATATAATTATTACTGTTCAGTTTGAATGCTCTCTAGACTGTGAATGATCTGAAGTTTTATTTTGTTGCAAATTTGTGACAAAAAGATAACTGATCTAACAAGATGACCTAAAAATTTTAAGAACTGGCAATTTTGTATGAAATAATTAAATACACCATGCCCCTAAACCTCACCCTCAGTGAGAAGATTGTACACATTCATACAAACACATTATTTCCCAAAGCATAAAATAGTTACGAATGTCATGAATTAAGAAATAATTTTGAAAGTGTTTTGAGATGCTATTAAGATATAAACTACATTTTAAATATAAAATTTGAATGTATATAAAATATAATATATACAAATTGTATTATATTATAGGCTAAAAAGTGATGGTCTGGGGTGCCATGTCAGCTGCTGGTGTTGGTCCACTGTGTTTTATCAAGGGCATGGTCAATGCAGCTGGCTATCTGGAGATTTTGAAGCACTTCATGCTTCCATCTGCTGAAAAGCTTTATGGAGATGAAGATTTTGTTTTTCAGCACGACCTGGCACCTGCTCACAGTGCCAAAACCACTGGTAAATGGTTTACTGACCATGGTATTACTGTGCTCAATTAGCCTGCCAACTCTCCTGACCTGAACCCCATGAGAATCTGTGGGATATTGTGAAGAGAAAGTTGAGAGACGCAAGACCCAACACTCTGGATGAGCTTAAGGCCGCTTTCGAAGCATCCTGGGCCTCCATAACACATCAGCAGTGCCACAGGCTGATTGCCTCCAAGCCAGTATTGAGTGCATAACTGAACATAATTATTTGAGGGTTGACTTTTTTTGTATTAAAACACTTTTCTTTTATTGGTCAGATGAAATATGCTATTTTTTTGAGATAGGAATTTTGGGTTTTCATGAGCTGTATGCCAAAATCATCAGTATTAAAACAATAAAAGACCTGAAATATTTCAGTTGGTGTGCAATATATCTAAAATATATGAAAGTTAAATTTTTATCATTACATTATGGAAAATAATGAACTTTTATCACAATATGCTAATTATTTGAGAAGGACCTGTATAACTATAAACTATGGACATGTATTGTATTACAAGCATTTTTATTAATGACTATTACAAGACGGCAAGATAAATTGCACATCAAATATTATATTATTGAGACATAATTTTGTAAGTGTTCTGAGAATTGCAAATGTACAATGAAAATTATTATTACCAGTATTTCAATTTCAAAAGCTTTATTCTCTATCCCCAGTGGGGTAGAAAATTGTCTTCAGACAAAAGGCTCAACATACAAACAGCACAAATATTCCTCACATACACACATAACATACATTAAAAATAATAAATTCATTCTAAGATCATATTTTAAATTCCAATGGCAGTTGGAATAAACGTCTTCTGACATTTGAGAAGAGTCTCCCACAATAACAGAGGCTTTCCTTATTAGTGCCACAGTGAAAATATCAGTGAGAGGTGTTTGTCTCTCACCAATTATTTTACTTGCCACATTTATAATCCTTAATAGTCTATTTTTGCTTGTAACAGAGAGAGAGAGAGAGAGAGAGTTAAACCAGGACACAATTATTAAAAGTAAGAACAGAATCAATAAGTGATTTATATAAAACCATCAGAATATCTTTTTCAATGTTAAATCTCCAGTTTTCTCAACAAGCCTAGACACTGATAAGCCTTTGTAAAAACATTATCTGAATGCTTATTAAATGAAAATTGGAGTCAATCTCAGTATTTAAAAGATCCCACCTGTTCAAATTCCTCTCCATTAAATAACAAAGGTTCACAGAGTGCTCGTATTTTATAGCCCCACAACACATTTCTTTAGTTTTACTAATGTTAGAGAACTTTCCTCTGTCCAAAATGTAATAAAATTAACAAAACTGAGGCATTTAATGACTGAATATCTTTTACACATCCCACTATATCATCCGCATATTTTGTAAGTGTCAAATTGTCAGTATCACAGGCCATTTAATTTATATAAATAGAAAATTGAATTGGTGATAATACACACCCCTGGGGAATGCCAGTATTTAAAACCACATTTTTCTGACTTTTACTCATTTACAAATACATACTGTGGACAGTACCGTAAAAAACTATTAATCCATAAGATAAGGGCATGGTGCACCTGCAACTCTTCAAAATATTTTTTATGTACACCATATTAAAAGCGGAAGAAAAATCCATAAATTAAATACTAATGCAACAATCTGTTACTATTCTAGTATTTTCCAATCTTATCCATCAGAGTGAGGGTGGCATCTTCAACTCCACGCCCAACTCTGTAAGCAAACTGCAAGGTATCCAATTTGCCAATCATTGCTTGGGAGACTTGCTGTCAAACTACCAACCTACTCTCTCCATGCACTTAAAAAGCACATATGTTAAAGCCGCTGGTCTGTAGTCTATAAGGTCCTTAGCATGTTTCTTTTTTTTTCTCTTTCCAGGCCTGAGGTACAACATTACAATCAAACTCCCTTAAGCATTCCCTCAGCACCTTCCCCTTTATTCCATCAGGCCCTGTTGTCTTTTTGGGTTTAACTCGTAAAAAAAAACTTTTACAATGTCTTTTCCTCTATATAGGGTGAAATACCGGATGCCCTAAGGGAGTCAATTTCTCATCAGAATCAGTATTAAAACAAGCATAAAACAGATAAAATTCAGTTGCAAAACAGTATGCAAAATAGTATGTTACTTCTGATTCCTCCATATTATACTTATTTTGGCCTTTCCAGGCCATCTGCGCATTGCCCGTTTAAACTGCAGTTTAGCATCCTATAGTTTTTTGCTTCAGTTCTTTTTGCAGGAGTTTAACAGTATGTTTATTGACATTTAGAAAAAAAAAAATTTGAGAATCAAACAGTGTTAAAGATCCTTTGTAACCCAAGGTTTGTTATTAGGGTAACATTTTACACGTCTTACAGGAATAACACTGTATACACAAAAATCCACATATCCAGATATGGAAACCTTCAACATACGTCATAACACATTCCAATCTGTAACTTCGAAACAACCTTTTAGTGCTTCAATGGAATCAAACTCCCATACCTGAATAGACCTGGTTTGCACTTTCTCAGTCTTTAGTTTTTGCCTGTACTGAGGCAAAAGAAGAACAGCGTTTTTGACCAGATCCACCTAGAGGGGGACGTACCTTAAAGATGCAAGCACCAGGAATATTTCCATAGCACAGATCCAATGTGGATGACCAATGTTAGATGGCAAAGACATTACACATCAAGTATTATGTTCATTTTTTTTAACCAACCATTCTGATTAAACTGGAGAAACGAAAGCACTATATTATGAAATATTGTAAAATGTTGCAATATGCTTTGTGGTATTGGACTCTATCAAAACACATTTAGAACATGGTCAAAGCTTTTATCATCCTAACTAGTCCCATGTGACCACCCAGCCATTAGTGGAGGTTTGGATAATTTATGAAGAGGAAGCAAACAAAAGTTATGTGGTTTTGGAAAATACAATCTTGCTGCAGATGTCTTTGTGGGTCTACATGTCAAAAATATGAATAACTGCAAAATGCTTATTCTGAGGCACTACTAAAAATATGACTTTCTTTCATATGTGTCTCACAATATAGACACCAACTTACAGTTTGATGCAAGAATCATTAAGAGTAACCTCCATTTGAGGTAGATAATGATTAAAAGTAAAGGAAGGAATGCACTTATGAGAAAAGGATATCAATTACCAGACGTGCTTCCTTTGATCTCCGTTGCTCAGGAGGCTGGATGGCTAATAGCAGAACAGGATGTACTGAACTGTAGCTTTTTTCAGTCTAGCATTCACAAGTAATTTCTGTGCTAATGGAATGCTTCCAACCAATCAGCAAAAAACACACTTAAACTAGACCGTTATATAGGTTTGGTTTAATTTTAACATGCAAAAATATGGCACTGTATTAGCAAAAGAAATTCACACAATTTTTCATTTTAGACATGCATGCACTTTTGCTTGAATATAGCCCTTGTTCATCTCCTACAAGTTCAATGCATATTTTCATTAAAAAAAAGATTTACTACGCCCAGCTCACACTGCATTCCTCCACCTTGCATCCTTATGATCCTACTCCACACTTCCAGAAGGCTATGAATCAAAATGAGAAGGAATAAAAAAATGTCTAAAAAGAAATGTAAAAAATAAGTTTTACCCAAACAAATGTAAATTCTCTCATCATTTATTCACCCTCGTCATTCCAAACCTGTGATTTTTTTCTTCTGCTGGACACAGAAGAAGATATTTGAACCCATTGACTTTCATGTTATCCACAAAAAGAGATATTTTTCAAAATATGTTTTTTTGTGTTCTAATATATAATGACAGAATTTTTATTTGGGGTAAATTAGGCTTTTGAGCTGTAACAGATTACACAAAATGTATATTACATCTATATAATTTTGTATGCACCAGCTCCGCTGTACCAGCAAACAGTGCATCGTAAAAGAAAAGAAAAATAATAACAACAGATTCTCATTCTCAGAACAAGTCACATTCTTGTTATTGCAACATGCAATACATTCACATAATATAATGCACTTGCACTATAGATTAAAAAAAAGAAATACAAATTGATAAATTTCACTTTGCATAGGAATATTTTTTTCTTTCAAAGAATTCAAACATATTGAATACAACATATAGATCATAATTTTAAAAAGACAAAGCCATTTAAGATTAAGTGCAAAATTAGTCTGGTGCTAATGCATTGCTGGATAAAGCAAAGTCTCAAAGACAGCAACAGAAATGGTTAAGAGCCATCAAGACAAGGTTAGAAACATTTTTTCAGTGAACATGAGTCCTTGGCAAAAAAAATTTAATAAATAAAGTTTTTAACACTGTAGCTTACCACTTTACATAATATAAATTGATATTTAAACTTTTTTTCTTTGAAGGTTTTCCCATGGCATTCATCATCCATCTTCTTGGGGTCCAATACCCGTTTACATTAATGCTCACATTTATGTCCAACTAATACTCTGGAAGAGAGAGAGAAAGAAATAAGAACGTCATTTAAGGATATGATGTTAATTCAACTCTGTTGCAGACAAAAACACACCCATTTTTTAATAATGCTAATTGTATATTTATAACTGTTTTATAAAAATAGAAATCAAAACACAATCAAAGATATTAGCTGTATTTTTATAAAACTGATACTGACAGTTTCATGTTTCCAAGGTTGAGTTAGATGCAACATGTCCCCGATATCTACTTCCCTGTGTGTGTGTGTACAGAAAAAGATATAATTTACCTGTCAACAACAGATATAGGACTATAGCCAGACCCACAACAATGGAAACGATACTAAGCAACAAAGATAGACGCCCAAGTCTTCTGGCCCCATCATAATCTTTTGCTTCTATCATGGACCGAGACTGAAGCAGAACAGAAAGAAAATCATGGATAAGTCTAAATAAAAAATTAAGTAAGCCTAAATATGGTGGCCCCATTATGACATAGGGGCCCCATGCGCCACCCTAAACAGAAACAAGAAGAGTTTCTTCTACTTTGTTTAATCGGCTTTTGTAATTTATTAGGCTACTAAATTTGATCTATAAAAGTAATTAAGAGAGTTAATTCTGAGAGTATATTAATCAAGTTGAACTCCAGTGACGCCACTCACCATGTGTGCGAAATAAATCGCGAACAGGTTTATGGGAACGGCCGGGCAGAAGCAGGAGATCACGGCCACCCACATGAAGCTGCAGGGCTCGCGCTCCGCGAGCGTGGGCGACGACGCGCGGCTGAAAATGACCCGCGACGGAGAGCTGGGCTCCGGGGCAACGTTAACCACAGTCTGTTCCGCTTCAAAACACTTCACGAGGTGTGTATCAGAGGGCGAGTGGTTTAATTCTTTCTTCAGCTCTTTGTCTGAGGTGTCAAGAAGTTTCTGAGTATCTCCAAAATCGGTGGAGTGCAGCGCGGCTCTCTCGCCCAGGGCACCTGTCGCGTGAGGGGCGTCCGTGTTAACAGCCATCTCTTACCGAACAGATCCCTTTGTGTAAGAACAACATCAAATATACACTCTTATGAAGTTATCGCGATCAGCATAAGATCTTGAATTTAATCCAGTTGTTCGCAGAGCAGTTCGAGCGAGATATTCGTACACCTATCGGACTTCCATGCACTTCATCTCGTTTTACATTAGAGATGCGAATCTGGACACTTTGCCTAAATCGATCAGTTTCCATTGGGCACGACGAAAGGGCGCCCAAACACCGGAATCTGATTGGTGGACCCACACGCGTTAATTGACGCAAGCGCGTGGATCTTCTATAAGTGGATCCAGACGCTTTGATTAATTCGTTTCTGTGCCGAGTTGATTCTAATCTCAGTCGCAAATATTACTCCCCGTGAGATTATATGATGTTTTGATCGATTTGATGTTTTTCTTGCAAGCTTTATTCCACTAATTCAGTCAAGTAGGCCACTAATTAATTCCGCAAAATGTAGAATATGATTATGAAAAGTGAGTTTTTGTAGACTATAGGCTAGATATATAAAAATAAATACATAAATAAATCACAACAACGTTCTGGGATGTTAGGTTTTAGTTTAGGCCTATGGTAAGAAAATAAGCACCTGCTGGCTATTTTAGGCTACTTAAATTTTATATTCTGTTATTAATTCCAAATTAGCCTACATGACAAAAATTTTAGTTAGAAACATACCTAATCCAAAATAATAATCAGACTACTTTTTGATTAGGCTACACTAACTCATTTATCACATTTCTGTAAATAGGATAATATTGTACCATTGATATAAAAAAAAAATGAATAAATAAATAAATGACAAAGAGAAGGCAAATATATTCCAGTAGTTGTAATTAACAACATGAAGTGAACATGTAATTAATCATTAGGACTACATTACATCACGTTTTTCTAACCTATTGGGTTAAGGAACTGCAGGGGGGTTGTGAGTTTAATGAAAAGCTATAAAATAAATCATAAAAAATGTAAAAATAAAATAAAACACTAAAAATATAAATATTTTGTTTCCCTGCCTGTCATGTGACCATTAATTAATGTCAGAGAACTGTAATATAAAACACATTAAACTCTCAGGGGGAACTTCACTGGGAAAAAAATATATACATTTTTTTTAATGTAAGTGGTTGCAAATAATTTTAGCTACATTTAAATAAACGCATTTTGCTGAAAGTTAATCAACTACATTTTTTATTTAAATGTAGCTAAAATAAATTGGTTGCAACCACTTACCATGATAAAAATTGACTATCATTTTTTCCCCCCAATGTTCCAGTAAATATACTTAGGTGAAAGTTTTTCAGATGACAAAAAAATAAAAAATTCTTGAAAAAATTCCTGCATTACATGGAAATAAGTAATAACTTGCATTCGTGTATTTAAGACACAAAAGCCTTCTAAAGACATAATAATACACAATTAACCCGCTGAGTGATCATTCAAATAACTGTTTATCAGTAGTTGATGCAATGTTTAAATATTCAGTTTTGTAAATCCAGTTATTAAATTCAGTGTGACATTTCAATTCTGTAATTAAAGCCGTCTGACTATACCGGTCTTTGTGAGCTATATGGATAGATTACTTCTTGAAAGTTCCATTTAAAGATACAGGTCACATGGTTATTTTTATTTTATTTTATTTCAGAAAAAAAGTTCAAACTGAAGAATAAAAAAAAAAAAAAAAAAAAAAACTGCAACTGGGAATTTCCTAAAAACTTTAATGGGCAATTTTCATAAACAAGGCCAATTTAAAATTAACAGAAACAAAATCACATTAAAAACAAAAAACTAAATCAGAATCATGTTTGGTGTAAAATTAATGAAATACAATGTAGAATTACAGTTAAATAATACATTATAATCATAAGAAGGGGTACATTGTATCTAACTTCATTTTAAAAAAGTAAGAACATGAAATGTTCAGATCAGAGGCATGGCCTCTCTCCATCACAGATGGTTAAATATTCAAATGTGTGCTAATATCACCAACTTTGTTTAAGGTTGTCTAGAAACAAGGGGTGGCTTAACTTCCCCACAGGCTCTCCTCTATTTTCAAATGAAATGTAATTGAATTACAATTACAGAATTCTGAAACCTGACTACATAATCCAGATTACATTTAATTAACATTGTTACTACCCAAAACTATAATGCATTTGGTTCCTCTAAAATTAGCCACATTTGGAGTAACCTTATTGGACCATTGTGCATTTGCTGGGTGTTGTGTCATATCAATGTAAAAATAATTCATTTAATTAACTTTCATCCATTCTCTTACCAAAATGATTAAAATAGTCTATGAATTGCATTAGTGAGACAGAGTTATCTTCACTTGTATGCTTTTTTCACGGAAAATGTTCAAGAGTGGAAAAGTAAATGTATCTGCTTGATAGATAGGCAGTAGACCCACCTCAGCTAGCTTTACTGTCCAACTGACCATTGACGCCCTCTATCGGTCATATTTTAACAAACAAACAAAATTTTATACATGACTCTTGTATGAAATTGTGATTTTTGTTTAGTTATTTACTAAATAGTTTCAGTTTCATGCCTGGGCAGCAGCTGTTGCAGAGGCTAAAATGTACAGAAAATTAATTTCAGTGACTTCTGCCATGCATAATGCATTCTACATACATAAAACACTCATCTAGAAGTTAATTTGATATTAATTCTGATATTACAATTAAAAAAATACCATGGATTTAAATACATATTTTATGATAATATGGTTAAATATTAATATGGTTAATTAAAAAAAAAAAAAACATGACAAAAAACATTTTACATTTTTCCAATAAATATTTTCTCTATTTAAGATGCTTTCTACTTCAATAATAATAAAAAAGTTCATTTTAAAATATCAAAGTTCCAAGACAGAGACGATCCAGAATGAATCAGATCCACAGCACTCTCAGATGAAAATGGTGCATGCTGGGTAGAGCTGACCACAACAGTTCTTCAGCTGGCAGCTTTAGCGTCAGGACAGGGTCATAAAGTTTGCCAGAGAAGAACTGCGGTAGGTCAGCCAATATTCACTCATCAGCATCCACAACAATCCTAGAAGATAAAAACAAGACAGAAGATTACTTTTCAAAAACAACCCAAGATATGTCCCACAACCAAAACTGTGTGCAATTTACAAACCATGATGTTTGAGTTTAACAAATGAGGCCCAGAATGCCCATCATTCCTCAGATCCCCAACAACACATGCTGAAACAAACTTCTTGCTTGTGTCAAAAGAGTCTATATTTTCCATCTCACAGAAACATCACATACACTGAATCACGCTAACTCGATGACACAGACTCAGGTTGCTCGTACTTTCCGTCTCGTTTCCCTCCCCATGCTGCGTTTGGTAATCATCTACCATTCTTTCTCAGTACTCCGTGTCCCCGGTTCATTCCACCCTCCCCCTCCAGCAAGCCGGCGCAGACACGCAGACATGAATCAGCAGGCATTGGGAGTGGAGGCCAGAGGACAAGGTAAGGCCTTGAGAGCACAATTCAGACATAATGTCAACTATGATGAATAGAACAAACACGATAAACGGTTTGAAAATTATGCCTGACTCAAATGTTTCATCTTTCATGGAAAGGTTAAAGACATAATTCGCCACAAAATTAAAAATAAATAAAAAATTACAGTTCTGAAATGTACTTTGAGGCTTTTCTGCCCCTTGTCAATCAGAGCAGCTTGAACACCTTTCTAAACATCTCCTTTTGTGTTTTACAGAAGTAGGTAGGTCATGCTGGGTGTATAAATAACCCTAATTTAAATTTTGGGTGAATGACCCTTTTAACTATTAAAAGAGGCATCTTTTTAAAATAGGCAGATATGATTCTGAAGTCCCGGACTCACTCAATAAAATGTGCCTGTGGTGACAGTTCTGCAAAATGATATTTTGTTGCTTCTTGCATGTTCCCCATCTGGCAGCTGTAAATATCACAGCAGTTTTTCAAATGAAATGTTGGTGATGCTAAAAAGTTAATCGCATTTTAAAATAATGTATTAGCTACACTACATGTTACCGATAGTGGGTGGGAAGTGTGCCATCTGTGATCACGTGCAGTTTCTGACTCTTGCTAAAGCATGCAATCGCTTTCTTTTGTGCAATATTTTAATGGTTTAACTTTTGCTTTTGAAATCGATCACGTTCAGCAAGGAGGGGAGAGGATGGAAAGGGAAGGGGGGGAAACCATACACTACGATAAAAGTGTTTGGAGCTCATCAAAATACTAATTGACCATTTTCCATTTTAATAACTTGTGCAAACAGGAATAAAATGTATTGTTGTTTTACTGCCTCTATTGTTCAGCGCAGCTAGAAAATGCAGTGAATGGTATGAAAGCTATAGCTATTTTTACATTTATATAATTCAATATAACATTTTACAAAAATCATGATTTCTGATTGAGAAAAAAAAACGAAGGCCTTAGTGATATCAGATAAGGGCTGACTTTGGACTTTTGTGTATTCTTTATAATTTCACAAGTAAATTATTATGTGCGTGTTAACTCGTGCTTATTATTAAGCATCTATTCTACCTCAAATCTCGTACAAAACTTACGCTATACAAATCACCTAAATGAAATTTCCAAGGGTGTCGAAGCAGTGCAAGCAAATTAGCCTGAATTGACAATGTTTGCATATCTGAACGCTCGTCTCGTTCCCGTCACCAGTCGATCTATTGATCTGGTCTGGGTGTACACAAGCTGCAATGCGTGAATGGAAAATTGAAACATTAAGGTCAGCTCGCTACTGCTAATGGTCAAAACACTAGCCTACATTGTTAGCACTAAAAAGTGTGTCTCATGGTACTAAGACATGTTTGACCCTTGGTATCAAAAGTTTTTGCACAAGAACAAACAATAAACTGCTCAACTTAACTGCAGACGTACAGTTAAACTCTGAGCTAATGCTGAGGTCTTTTCTCAGAGGTGACAAAGTGATATCTATGAGCAAACAAAAGACTGAATCAGTGAGTGTGAGAGTACTGAAGAACAGGGTGGGACGATGTCTCCATCGCTCTCTGCCGTTTAAGGGCAGAGGGGAATTTATTTTTATTTTTTAATCATCACATTGCAAAGCCCGAGGCTGAATCAGATGTGACCGAGTACTGACTTGCCATGGATTCTGCAGGCAGGGCAAACGGTGGCCATTTTAACACACTGGCATCAATACAGAAATATACCTTTTTGTATTTAAAAACATACTAGTTTCATTTTTTTTTTCAGCATCATGATAATTATTACTTAAGGAAGTCTGGTGCACACATACCTCACCACTGAAATCATCTATTTAAAAAAAAAAAGTGGTTGTGTCTGTTGCAAAATACATTTCTTTTAAGCAACGCCACCCACCTTCCAGATCCACAACAGGGTAAAGTGCAGTCCGAGTTTATAAACTGACTCCTCAAACATGAGGAACAGGGTGGACATGTTAGCTTTCTGTCTCTTGAAGGGCTGTAACCGCAGAACAGTAATTCGATTTGAACACCAATTCAGAAGAACGGTCTATTTTTGGATGCCTGGTCAAAAAGTGTCGACTTGCTATCTATGACTCAAAAACACAGCTAGCGGAGTATCAAACCAATGATACAGATACAGAATGTCACAAGGAGCGTCTTTCCAAGAATTTCTGCTGATACGCATTGACTTCGTGTCGCTGAGTGAAATACTCAGAGCTTTTGAGGCCTGCTCTTCACAGACACTCTACATGTAGAAGAACACGGTTTAAACCACTTCAAACACCAAATTGTCCTTCAAAAAAGATTTTATTGTGGTTTATATTTAACAACATATTTTTTTAAATCATGAAAATAAACCAGTATATTCAGTGGCATTTAAAGGTTATTAAAGTAACTTAACATTAACTTAACATTAACTTAGGTAAACAATTATTACTAACTAAAAAAAATTATAATCAATTCTAAATTATTTTCTTTCTTTTTTTTACATAGCCTTTAAAATTACGTAAAACAGTGTATACATGAAATAGATGAACTATCAGAGCCTATAACGTCTGCTACGTCACTTCCTAAATCTGTAACATTCCACTGAAACGTTTAAAGACCAGCAAAACCGATTGTAACGTCACATATCGAGCAAAAAGCGAAGGAGATTTCCTCATCAGAGGTGAATGAATTACATAAGGATGTTCTTACCCAACCAAATCAGGAAACACACTTTAGCCGACACGTTGGCATCTATGCAGCAATAAAAAGGACTGACGTGATTGTACCGAATAACTATCTTGTCTTTACTCAACATGAAGGATTAGATTTTTAGAGAACTTTAAATATGGAGATTACGATTTGCGCCCTCGAATAAAGGCTTTAGTAACGTTAGGCTGGAAGTTTGGCCGGTATAATGGAATGAAACTTATGTAATGACCTCCGCCCGGTATCCAACATATTCGATGATGGCCTGTTCTAATATTATAATCGTTCATTTTGTCGTGAATTTAAACGCGTATTCGTACCTCTGAGGAATCAGATTTTTTTCCGCCCCACCTAAAGTGAACTGCCTCGCCTTTCCCCGGAGCTCATAAGCTGTTCTGTCTGAAACCCCCGACAGAAGCAGACTGCGGATAAGACAGGCAACAATGATGGTTAATATCTGAAAAGTTGATTAACATTAACACTCACCTCACCCGTGAAGTGGTTCCTCCGTTCTCGCCGTCTCACGTTTACCGGCGTCTGCGATCAGCTGGCAAAGAGAGTGACGCGATTAGAACAGCTGGCCGCTGGATCTGCGACGTCAACGGTTCACTATGACGACTGTCTTCCGTAGATTATGAATGACTTCCACTTCAGCCAACGTTAAGCCTCGACTCCCAAGAAAGGGGGCGGGGACAAAATGGTTCCAACCAATCAAAAGGATTCCTGCTCAGCCAATTGTCCGTACATGTGAAAGTTTACAGTACTTCCCCCAAAGTTAATTTCAATAAAATAATAATTTAAACATGCCAGGTGTATACGCAATAAAACATTCAATAGGCCTATAAAGGTATGCAAAAAGCACACATTCTGTTATAAACCGGTATTGCTCTCAAAAATGTCTACATTTTTATAAACCATATGTGAGGGACCAAGAAGTCAGGGACAAATGGGTCTTTAATTAAAAAACAAAAAACATTTAAACCATTCAGACAGAAACAAACTATAAACTGACATCTCAATGCAACATCTTCTAAAGGGAAACCTATGAAACGTTACATTCAACATATAGGCCTAACATTAAATAAATAAGAATAAAACATTTTGAGAGCGATGCAGAATTTTTTTCACAAATGCAGAAACAAAAAGGGTCTGCATCTGTAAAGTAAAATGTCAGAAATAATGTTTGGCGGCTGTTTCTCCTTATGACCTAACCTTTATTGCTGTTGCTAAGTTTAGCTGCACAGCACCATGTTCTTCTCTCTAACTGATGGCCTTGTTCTAAGTATAGAGTCAATGTCTGAGCCAAAAACAGGTCGTATGATCACATCTGAATAGAATATTTAATGCTTTATAGTACTAAAGCCTAAATGCTAACTCTTTTGATAGGTGCTGTACAAATCTAATATATTTTTCTTTTGTATACAGCTGAATAAAATGTGTGATAGCGATTTAAATATAGTTTATATATTATAAATGTTATTTTATTTTCTTCATAGTACCTCTTTTAATACTCATGATACTGCTTTGAGTTAACGTTAATTTGAAATGAAAATAAAACATCCAAAGTCTGTCTTTAACAGTATTATACTGTATAGAGTTGATTGAAAGCGGTCTCCTTCGGTACCTTGGTGCAGTAGTTGAGCAGTTGGCTGCTTTAATTGTTTCAGAAGCATTGTGATATATTTTAAACCTTCTATAGTTTCTCTGTTTCTATAGAAAGAACAGTGGACCAACGGAGAGATGAGTGATGCTCAGTGCAAAGCTCAAGCCAAAGCCAAAGAACGTAAGAACAGCAATTCCAAAAACCCCAAGGGTGTATCAGAAGTGGTTCCAACAGAGGAGGACAAATCTGACTTGACTGATCTTGAGCATGACTGCTTGAGATGGGAAGGATCTCTTGAAGACCCCACTGCAGAGGCTCAAATGGTTGGAGGTCTACAGAGCCAACCGCTGTAAACGTTATATGGCATCAAGACAGGTTTTTCAACAAAATATTCAGAATTTTTTTAAGCATAAACTCAAACTCTTCAAAACTAAATACACGAAACAAGCCTGGAGTTTTAACATGAGAACTTACAGGTGAATCTCAATAAATTTGAATGATGGAGAAGTTCATTTATTTCAGTAATTCAACTCAAATTGTTGAACTTGTATTAAATCAGTTCAGTCCACACAGACTAAAATAGTTTAAGGCTTTGGTTAATTGTGAAGATTTTGGCTCACATTTAACAAAACCCCACCAATCTCAACAAATTAGAACATGGTGGCATGCCAATCAGTTAATCAACTCAAAACACCTGTGAAGGTTTTCTGAGCCTTCAAAACGCTCAGTTTGGTTCACTAGGTTACACAATCACAGGGAAGACTGCTGATCTGACAGTTGTCCAGACGAAAATCATTGGCAAGCTTCACAAGGAGGGTACGTGGAACTTATTTTATTTTTTTTTTGCTCTTTAAAGGTTACAAATATGAGTATGACAAATGTGATATATTTTTAAACTGAGTAAAAAACAAGACCTGAACCATGAATGAGTAACAGTGACTAAAACTGCCCAACCAGTGCAAATGATACACTTCCTTTGCAGTACATTGTATGTAAAAACATCCTGGTGTGTGACTGTTTTCTTCCTTTTACAATGGTGACTCAAGTGTGCATTGCTTACTATGCTGTATCTAAAGCTGTGATGTATAACATTATAAACTGAAGCTGTAAAATATGGTTGCCAAACTGATTTCACTTTTTTTTTTGTAGTCTGTAAGTAAACCGGACCTATTAAACGTTACGGTTGAACCACTGATGGCAGATGGACTATTCTTACGATTCATTTCATACCTTTCTGGACCTTGACAGTGTGACTTACTTGGCAGTACAAGGGACAGACACAAGCCTCTTGGTTTTGATCCAAAATATCTTAAATTGTGTTCCGAAGATGAACAAGGCTTTTATGGGTTTGGAACGACAAGGGGGTAAGTAAATAATGACAATTTTCATTTTGGGATTGAGAATCCCTTTCAGTGATTGTGGGAAATGTTAAATAGACTTTAACAATCTAGTGTACTTGTTAAAAGGATCTTTTCAATTCTCTGCTACATAGCTTCTTAAGGTCTAAGCAGTATTTCATGGCCCACATATCACCTCCAGATTTCGACTGTTGTGTATGACCCATATATCTCTGCACAAATTCTTGCTAATAAGAACAGAAGTGAGTTACGAGGATTTGGTATTGAAAACGGGGCTGCTTGGTAGAAGAGCGAGAGAATAAGAGGTGATATAAGAGAGCAGCTCAGCATTTCTTTTGTAATATGGTCTTTTGTAACATGTTTGTCCAGCTCTTTTATATATGCTCCCCCTTTTGTGACCACCGTCATGTTCAGCATCGTTTGCTCAGTGTTCATCTAATCCTCCTAAACGCTATGATTGGACATGTGCTCGTGATTGTCTATTTTTCCATTCCACAGCTTGATGACCAACAACGCCACCTAGATCTATCAAAGTGACTGTACATAATAATTGATTTAATAATTGATTAACTCTAGCACATATACTTCGATTTTCCTTCTAAACATTGAGTAAATGAGCTATACAAACTAGATATTTACAACAACAAAATGAATCCTAAATATGTTATCTTAATAATAAATACAGATTATAATAAATATAGGATTGTGTTCGTATTCAGAAAAGTGGACCTGAATTTGAGCTTACTGGCAAAATATCCAATTATCTTTGGAAGCTCCGAGAACTGCAGCAAGAAAGAACAGTATAAATGCGTCTCATTTTTTTTCATAGTCGTATGTGGGTAGTGGTTCTCCTCTCAGAATATAAGTGTTAAAATGGCAAACTCTTTGTGAATTACTGTATGTACAAAGCTCTTGAAGGGACATATTGTAATGCACTGGCCTTCACAAATGTTACAAAAAATGGCTGAATTCTGATATTTTGGAGATCAAACTGTTGTTAGTGGTCACATGGGCTGCAACTTCAACCAGCTAAGGTCATCTGGTCATCTTCGGACGTACTGCTCTTTTCATATACTGTTTGTCATCTGCTGTATGTGATTTCAGATGCAGCCATTGTTCAGAATAACATATGACACTTTCAGAATTTTTCTTACAAAAGCGGTCACTAGAGTGGGTCCTTTTTAACAAGTACTAAAATGTAGAGGTCAACCATTGCAAAAAATCCATGCAGATTTTTTTTTTTTTTTTTTTTTGGGTTGCGTCCATTTCTGGAGCCACTGAGAAGGTCCAGTGTCAATAAACCGTTTGAGAGCATCCCCTAAAAATGAATCACTGATGTTTGTTTTAACACATGAAACTGCATATATAATATCCAGTAACCCTTTATTTTAAGGTGTCCTTTTTACAAATGTTACATGTACGTACTTTTATATCAACAACAAATTATGAATAACTACATGCAAGTAACCCTAAGCCAAACCCTAACCATTTAGCATGTACATGTAGTTAGTTAATATTACTAGGTACTAAATGTATAATTACACCGTAACAAGGACACCTTAAAATAAAGTGTATATATATATGTATATATATATATATATATATATATATATATATATATATATATATATATATATATATATATATATATATATATATATATATATATATATATATAAATAATATGGAGATACAGATATGAAATGGTACAATATCTTACAAACCTTCAGAAAACATTTCAAATTTACAAAATGAGTCCAGTTGTAACCTAAACTAAGGCTGATAAATCTGTACTGTTCCTTATTCCAGTAAACCGTTAATGAACTACGAACTAACCTTAAAATGGTCAATATATAATTAACGTTTTATTTTAATACATTTATTCAGTTACAAAGTGTGTGTGTATATATATATATATATATATATATATATATATATATATGTATGTAAAGCACTATTTCAGTCAGTATCCAATATCCATTTTAAAAAACTGGTTGATTTAATCCAGTATTGCCCAATGTGGTCCAACATAGCTGTTGGACCACTCCAAAATCAGTCGACTTCTACTGCTATGTACCATTTAGGTTCTAATATGCACATTTTAGGTACTAATATATGCCTTAACCTGATAACTGTCACTCACGTTTTTGAAGATAGACATGAATGTGCATGATACAAACATAAATTTGTATAATTCATGACTGAAAACATTTTGTAACATGATTTTGATGTACCATTTACATGGTAATGCAATGTCTGATTTTAAAATGGGTTTTGAAGGATGAATTTTGAGATTTTATGTTTTCAAGTGATATATAACTTCTGATGATTTCTAAAATGTGATAGAGAAAAAGGCAACGAGGAAGTCTTTTTTTTTTAAACAAAGGTCAAAGCTCCTTTTGTAATGTAGATTTCTGAGGGTGCACTCTTTTCATAAATTAATCTATTACTTTTCCTACATAATTTATAACAAAAAATATTGGTAAAATATATATTTGGGAGTCTTAGACCTTTCCAACGATATATAGTTTGTCAAGATTAGATTAGATTTGATTGTAATATAGTATAGTCAACGTAGGCGTCCCGTATACGGGACGGGGTGACATTTAACAGGTTAAATATCCCAATATGCTCCTTTTAGGGGTAAAAAGGTCCAAAGGTGTCCAAAAGTTTTACTACACTTTTTTTTTTTTTTTTTTTTTTTTTTTTTTTTCTGAGAGTGTGATTTACTGTATTTATGCAATAGTGTGTATAGGGTTTATTCAATCTATGTCATCAAATGCTGTGTATCATTTTGGAGACCGTGTCCTCCAGAGGTCGTATTTGAAGGCTGCATACGTCATCGGGGAAGTCTCATTTAAGAAGAGTAACGTTAAATTGCTAAGTAAAAAATAAACTATATCAAGAGACACAGTCTCCCATCACAAGAAACAAGTCAATTTTATTATGATTACTTTGCTTAAATGAGACTTCCCCGATGATGTATGCAGCCTTCAAATGCGACCTCCGGAGGACGCAGCCTCCGAAATGAGACGCAGCAAATGTTTACGGTGGCCATTTTGTTGATATAGAAACCACGGCAACTGTCAGTCTGTTTAAAAAAAAAAAAAAAAAACCTAGGCATTGTCAGTATTATCAATGTATTTATTTTTTAGAATTTTCACAAAACGCTGTTTAAAAAGGTTTTCAGGGGCCTGTACCATGAAGCCGGATTATTTGGCTAGCCAGGTAAGTTTCAGTTTAGTTTGCACCAATCCTGGGTTTTAGGTACCATGTAAGTGTCTTGGCTTTTAGCTGCATTCATTGCCATAGTAACTTACACTCCCCAGCTAACCTGCTCTGGGGCAGGTTATGTTCTGGGTTAGAAATCTCAAACTGAAGCTGGACCAATCAGATGTGAGAGAAGTGACACATGTCTGACACAGTCACTCCAGTTTATCTTTCTCCAAATTAAAGGTCACTAATGCTAAATTTGAGATATATATATATATATATATATATATATATATATATATTTCTTTTACACGCAAGCAATTTTACTTTACTATATTATAATATTACTATACTATATTATAATAACTGTTAATGTATACAGATAAGATACAGATCAAAAGATTGCACTATTTAAAAAAATAAAAAATCTGACCTTACATGTTCGAGTCTCTATCACTATATATTTTCAAATGTGTAAACTAAGTTAACGAATTTCACTTGTGACTTCAATGATAACGCAAGATCATTTATTTTATTTGTCCTCCTTCATATTTCATATGACGTTTAAATTTGTTAAATTCATCAATCTCTTAACCTTTAGCAAAACCTTTAATCTTCAGTATTCAATCTCGCTGGGTCTCTCGCGAGAAGTAAATCAAACTTGCTTTGTATTGCAAGGCCATGATTGGCTGTTCACCAGTGATGTCACATTCATGTGAACGCGCTCCACAAACTCTGGATCAAAGCCTGAGTTGACAAAGAAAGTTGATGATCAGCATCATGGTACCAACAAAGCTCGACTGGAGAGGTTTGGTTTTGTCAACTCCAAACTAATCCTGTGACTCTGAATTTGTTCAGCTGCCATCATGGTACAGGCCCCAGATATAGTATCTGAAGCAGACACAGAAAGTATAATCGCAACAAATGCAATAGCTTCAGATGTTATTCTGCAGCCTGTTGCACCAGCTTTGTGTAGCTTAATTACAACGTAAATTATTAAGAAGTTGTGATTTATGCTTCACTAAAGTAAAATGTTGCACCACGGATATGTTACAACATTAGGTAACACTTTAGAATAAGGTTCCATTAGTTAATGTTAGTTAACTACTTTCGTTAACATGAACTAAGCAAGAACAATCCTTCTACAGCATTTATAAGTCTTAGTTCATGTTAATTTCAACATTTACTAATGCATTATTTAAATCAAAAGTTGTGCTTGTTAACATTAGTTAATGCACTGTGAATTACCATGAACTAACAATGAATAACTGTATTTTCATTAACTAACATTAACGAAGATGAATAAATACAGTAATAAATGTATTATTCATTGTTTGTTCATGTTAATTAATACATTAACTAACATTAACTAATGGAACCTTATTCTAAAGTGTTACCCAACATTACTCTGAGTATCAACTAAAGTCTGTGTAAATCATAAAATGTCATAGAATTATAACGTACTCCCTAATCCTAAAACAGCTGTTTTTATTCACTGCATGTTTTGTACGTCAGTAATCCAGTAGAGACCACATTTATTGATATGGCATTTCAATATGGATCTAGCTTACTACGATGTGCTACGATGCCAGTTGGCTTATGCTAGCCAGAATGCTAATGATGATGGACCTCTATCTTTGACCATTCATTGATTGCCTTATTTGTGACTTGAAGTTATGCCCCAACTAATTTTAGTAGCTGCTTTAGTTACAAACTAAGTAGTAGTTACTAAGCCTCTAGTGTCGACTTTTAGATATAAATTACACAGAGCTGATGCAACCCTGTGCTGGTATGCTAACGTTAGCTACAGCAATCATCATCATCAAATCAAAAAAACATTTACAATCCTCTGCGATCATGACGATATTTGATGTCGTTGGTGGAACATAAGAAGGCTGCCGACTTTGCCAGAGATGAAGTGGTTATGACTCAAGTGACTTGAATGCTTTCAGCTCCTGCGAAGTGTATGCGGATACTATATGCACGAGATGGTTGTAAATATGCGGATAAGTTACGGCTAGCAATAAGGACGGATCTTTACTTAAGGCTCTTAGGTCTATTTGATATGGGTCCACACCAATCAAGCTTCTCTTCTCTTTATATCGACGAGATGAAGCCATTAAGCTACTGCTCCCCTCAACTACAATCAGCGTGTGGCTAGGGGCACGACAGATGTCATGTCAAAAATATGGCTGCTGTAAGCTACTTTCGGTGTTTGCGAATAAGCCCTATACTGAGCAAAGTATGCACATTTTTAGTATAAACTTATAATCGCTTTGGGGCCACAGGAAAATAACATCTTCATTAGTTTACCATCCAAACCTTGACTCCTTGGTTGTATCAGTTGTTTAAAAAGATGAATACAAGCAATGAGGAATAAATTATTCAGTGAACCTTTAACTTGCAGGAATAGCTGATTTCCATATACTGTAAATGATGTGGGGTTCTCACTCACTCTGCTTTTGTCTTTGTAATCGCTCTTTTTCTGCCAACCTTTCTGCCACCACAGAGACCGCCGGATCAACATTCAGTCCTGCTGCAGCCACCTCCTCATCCCTGCAGTTCAAAGTACACAGCCAATATTTCAGTATTTAAACTGGTATAAAGAATGGATGCCACACACCTACCGCTTCTTACTTGAGGTAAAGTGCCAAAAACTTCATGTTCTCAAATCTCCCTTTCAGCACCATCTCTGTGTATCCCTCCCCATACCCTGCGAATAATGAAGAATAAGGACATAACTAAATACAAATACCTGTATTTTACAATCTGTAAAGCATAAGCATCTACATTAAAAGGCAGCACCAGCATATCGAATAGTTCTCCCAAGCAGGACGGTCCAATAGAATGGCACTATGTTTAGCTCCACCTCCCTGTGTAACGTTTAAAGCCGCAATCCTTCCTGACAAGGCAAAAGTTATAATGAAATGAAAAACATCTGAGCACTACACAATTATATATTTAAAGACCAGTAATGCACCAATTTTTTTTTTCACCATTAAAATTCTTCAGCAATGAAACTCCTCCGAATACTTCAGTTGAGCAACTATTCTAGCATAATTTTGGGTCTCAATGAAGTGCACCCACACTGTTCGCATGTTTACCTGCTGCAGCTTGTGAGTTGCGTGCACATAATAGATGGTGACACAGTAAAAACACATCATTGGAGAAGTGTTTTATCAGTGAACCAAAAATACACGGACAAAACATGAATTGTCAGTTTTTGGAAAAATAGTTTTGTGAGGCAAAATGAATAAATCAATGCATAAAGACACATTTTTTTAAATTACGTTTTCAGCAGAATAGTTTTGGTTGTAAAAAATTGGTGTCACCTCATATTTTAAGTCTTTAAGTTCACATCTACTAGCTTTATGGTGTCTATATGTTAATATACTCCTAAAAATTGGTAAAATTAGCAGATATAAAATTTTTTGATTGCCTGTGCTATGTGCCAGTGCCCGATGCTCACATTCTGGCCTTTTGCCATTTTGAGAGAAAAGGAGGTCAGATCTCCTGCACAGTAGACGTCTGTTCTGTTGGTCTTCATGTACTAGACAGACAGGGACAAGATTAAAGTTTTTGAAAGTGTGAGGTTTAAGCTCAAGTCAGTCATAAAACTTACCTTATCCACAGTTACATAGTTCTTAGAGTCCATCCTTATTGGACTTCCTTTCAAAAACTCTGAATTGGGATTGACACCTTATGATTGCGATACTATTGGCCATATCTATCATGTAGGTGGCCACTTCCATGCCTTCAATGCCAAACACAAAATATTAGATATTATGGGGAACAAAAAAATATATATATATTGAAAGAATAATTGTGTTGTCATGCTCTGTCCATACACTGATGGAAACTATGGATTCTGTCTTTTCTAGCATTTTAAATACAGTTGCTCCTTTACGCTTAAGAAAATGGAGCACAGCTGGAGGAAAACAAAGCTAGAGGTATTTCGTATTGCTTGGCGGGAAAGTAACCTATCCTACAGAAAAGCATTAAAAATGGCTAGATCTAATTATTTTTCCTCTCTTTTAGAAGAAGAAAACCAACATATCCCCAGGTATTTATTCGATACAGTGGCTAAATTAACAAAAAATAAAGCATCAACAAGTGTTGACACTTCCCGACATCACAGCAGTAATGACTTTATGAACTACTTTACTACTTAAATCGATACTATTAAAGATAAAATTGTAACCATGCAGCCGTCAGCTACAGTATCACATCAGACAGTGCACTATAGACCCCCTGAGGAACAGTTCCACTCATTCTCTACTATAGGAGAGGAAGAATTGTATAAATTTGTTAAATCATCTAAACCAACAACATGTATGTTAGACCCTATTCCATCTAAGCTCCTAAAAGAGGTGCTTCCAGAAGTCATAGATCCTCTTCTGACTATTATTAATTCCTCATTGTCATTAGGATATGTACCCAAAACCTTCAAACAGGTTGTTATTAAAACTCTCAACAAAAAAATCACAACTTGACCCCAAAGAACTAGTTAATTACAGACTGATCTCGAACCTCCCTTTTCTGTCCAAGATATTAGAAAAGGTAGTATCCTCACGTTATATTCCTTCTTAGAGAAAAATGGTATCTGTGAGGATTTTCAGTCAGGATTTAGAGTTACAAATGACCAGCTCATATCATCTGATCGTGGTTTTATCTCTCTATTAGTTCTATTGGATCTTAGTGCTGCGTTCAACACTACTGACCACAAAATTATTTTGCATAGACTTTGTTGGCATTAATGGAAGTGCATTAGCCTAGTTTAAATCATGCTTATATGACCGCCATCAATTCGTAGCATTGAATGAAGAGGTAACATACCGATCACAAGTGCAGTATGGAGTACCTCAAGGCTCAATACTAGGGCCGTTACTCGTCACGCTTTACATGTTACCCTTGGGAGATATTATCAGGAAACACGGTGTTAGCTTTCACTATTATTTTGATGATGCTCCGCTCTATATTTCTTCGCAGCCTGGCGAAACATACCAATTTGAATGGAATGCATAGTCGATATAAAAAACTGGATGACGAGTAATCTTTTAGTGCTAAATTCAGAAAAAACAGAGGTGTTAATTATAGGACCTAAAAACTCTGCATGTAATAACCTAGAACACTGTCTAAGACTTGATGGGTGCTCTGTCAATTCTTCATCATCAGTTAGGAACCTAGGTGTGCTATTTGATAGCAATCCTTCCTTAGAAAGCCATGTTTCTAGCATTTGTAAAACTGCATTTTTCCATCTCAAAAATATATCTAAATTACGGCCTATTCTCTCAATGTCAAATGCAGAAATGTTAATCCATGCATTTACAGTATGACCTCAAGGTTAGATTATTGTAATGCTTTATTGGGTGGTTATTCTGCACACTTAATAAACATACTGTACGTACTCCAGTTAGTCCAAAATGCAGCAGCTGGAGTTCTTACTAGATCCAGGAAGTATGACCATATTAGCCCCATTCTGTCAACACTACACTGTCTCCCTATCAAACAACGTATAGATTTTAAAATCTTGCTTATTACTTGCTTTCCTATTACCAGAGGCAATTTATAAAGGACTTTGTTATTACTCAGTATTTGAACGATCTCTTGCTGCATTCTCAAAACTCTTTGATAATACCTAGAATATCAAAATCAACTGCAGGCGGCAGATCCTTTTCCTATTTGGCGCCTAAACTCTGGAATAACCAACCTAACATTGTTTGGGACGCAGACACACTTTTGCAGTTTAAATCTAGATTAAAGACCCATCTCTTTAACCTGGTTTACACATAACACACAAATACACTTCTAATATCCAAATACGTAAACGGATCTTTAGAATTTTATTCATTAGGTAAACTGGAACCCTGAACTCTTCTCATAACACTCGATGTACTTGCTTCATCATTATAAAGAATGGCATCAATGCTAATATTAGTCTGTTTCTCTCTTATTCCAAGGTCACCGTAGCCACCAGATCCAGTCTGTATCCAGATCAGAGAGTCACTGCAATCACCCGGATCCAGTATGTATCCAGACCAGATGGTGGATCAACACCTAGAAAGGACTTCTACAGCCCTGAAAGACAGCAGAGACCAGTTCAACTACAGCCCCAAAAGACCTTGTCTCAGATGACCACCGGGACAAGACCACAGGACACAGATAATTCTTCTGCAAAATCTTACTTTGCTGCAGCCTGGAATTGAACTGCTGGTTTCGTCTGGTCGGAGGAGAACTGGCCCCCCAACGGAGCCTGGTTTCTCCCAAGGTTTTTTCTCCATTCTGTCACCGATGGAGTTTCGGTTCCTTGACGCTGTCATCTCTGACTCACTTAGTTGGGGACACTTCATTTACAGCGATATCGTTGACTTGATTGCACAGATACTATTTAAATTGAACAGAGCTGCATGATGAAATCACTGAATTGCAATCAATACCGCATTAAACACAAATAACTGCAGCTGCTTGCCAATCAATTCTGATTGCAAAGTACCTTACCATTAATATAAAAGTGTATTATATAATTTTTATAAGTTGTTAAACCCATGTCAAGAAGCGGCACAAGTGGCACAACGGGATAAGGAGGGTGGATGATTAGCGAGGGATACCCGGTTTGTCTAACCGTCACAACATATCGTGTGAACACATTACTGACCATTTGATAATTTAATTTCTAGTCTATATTCTACTGATAACTTAAAATGTTAAAATTAATGTTACTATAAAAATTTGAGGAATGTTTCATTTGCATAGAGCGTGTTGTCGTTCTTTTGTCTATTGCAAAAGAACACACTTAGGAACATAAAAAAATTTGGTAAGCTATTTCTTTCGAGGTCTTCTTAGCGCGCTAAGAGTGAGCGTTATCGGGGAACCGGTCCTGATTCTTAAATGAGTAAAGGTGCAAAGACAGTGAAATATAACTAATAAAAAGAGAGCAAGAGCAAAAGCAAGCATCACAGTGTCACTCCATGAAAAACTTGTCTGATCAGCATCCAAAAGATGTCAGACAAAAATATAACTCAAAGCATAAGGCAGTCTGTCAGAAAGAGTTATATTTTAAATTGAATTTTTCTTTGAATTTTGAATCGATATATATATATATATATGAATCTAAACAATATAAATGGTTGCATAAACCATCATTTTCACCTATTTTTGTTATTATCATTCTGCACTGGATAAAAAAAGTTAGAATGTAATTATTTCCGGATTTTAGAAACCCTGTCATTAACTGTTTTCTGTAGTTAGTTCTAATGATGATCTTGAGAAGCCTTTTTTTTTTTTTTTTTTTTTTTTCAGGCTTCTTGCTCTTTATCTGCTTAAGCTACATTCATCAATGTAGCTCTTCTCCTGATTTCGTCTTCAGACACCTGAGCTTTAATTGACCAAAATGGAACATCATGCACAAGCTTTAGTTTTAGCAACGTCCCACTAGAGGGCAGAATTAAACTGACTTAGTCTACTGAAAATCTAGGCTATATGGTAATATAAGGTTTTTTTTTTTTTTCATATTTATGCGTGCGGTGTATGTTTATTTATTTATTACGTGTATATATAAATACACATACTTGCGTATATATATGTTTAAATGTAAGTCCTGCTATCTGACATAACAACATTTCACAAGACAAAATAATTACATAATTTTGATGAACTGGCCTTTTTATTCAATTTTGGATAGAAGTTTACAATCCCTTGGTTCTTATGATGGACAGTGTGAGGCTTTATTAATGATATTCAGAAAATGTTTTGTGAAAGATATTCATGAGGTTTTGACTCACCACCATGTATGTGTGTGTGTGTGTGTGTGTGTGTGTGTGTGTCTCTGTGTGTGGATAGAAGGCATCAACAGTGATTAACAATGACAAATCTAAATGGGGGCCAGGACTGGATGGGGAGCTATAAAACAATTCAATCTCATTTGATTAAGTGAAGAGAAAACACTCGCTAAAATGTGTGAATGTCCACTCTTTTTTGTTCAGTCCAGCACATATGAGAATTATATGACTATATAAGATTTCTGCTGGTGATGTCATACAGAGTTATAAAGAATGTGTTTGGAATATAGCCTTTGATCCTAATTATATTATGCTGCCATTTCAATGAAGGTGTAATGATATCAAATGATACCCAAAAACTGAGTGTCTGGACTACTATATATATATTTTTTTTCTTGAGGTAATAAGAGTGATGCTCACTTTCTTTTATCATTTATCTATGTGCACTTAATCTTTAATGTATTATCACAACTCCTTCCCAGTATATAAATGTATAATAAACATGTTGTTGATTTTTTTTTTTCTGTATTAATCTGTTATTTGCCTATAGTGGCAGTGTGTTTTAAGATTCCATGCATACCATGATCACAAGTTGTCGTCCTTGAGCACACACTCGTAGTCACTGCGCTATAAACCACACAAAACTTAAGGATTTCTCACTGACTCCTGTCAGCTTCATTGGCTAAATGAACGAGGTGTTGGGATGGATATGGCAGATGGCTAACTAACCCTTTCGTGTCTCTGACGCACTGCTTTGGTGGCGATGCTTTGCACTGGAGGTGTCCTGCATCATTCATCTGTTCAATCAAATCGTGAGTAGCATTACACAGCGTCATGTATCACCACATGTTTACTGAGATTGCTGACCTTGAAACGCGTTGCGGTGATAATAGTCGTAATAGCCTAATGGAGGTGTAGTTTAAAGAAATAGTCAAGATTATATGTAAGGATAAAAAAGAACCGTTACGATATTGTTTTCATACGTTTCAGCAGAATCAGCTGTCAATAATCAGTGTTTCATACACTTAGTTGATCCATCATTTGTTGACATATTCCATGGATCAGTGCGTGAAGGTTTATGGCTGGGTAGTTACTGTTGAAAACGATGTGAAAACGGCATAAACATAGTAAAGGAACAATTAAGTCATCGACATTAAGATTTTGTGCTTTTTATGAAGAAAACACCTTGGTTTGCCAATATATATTCGCCTTAAAGACGATAGATTGCGATGTTTACATGCTCCAGTCGCCGTTACGCATTTCCTGGGTCTGAATGTCCCGGATGCATAGATGACATAATGCTGATTTTAAACTGAATCTGCTGGTGCTGATGTTGTAACAAAATATGCGTTTTAAGATTCATAGTAAGCCATCTGAAATGTTGTTATTGGTGCATAAAGTGGCCAAAAAAAAAAAACACTCTTAAAATGTCTATAAAAATGTATGTCTTTTTCACTAAAACAAAACAGCCTATCAAACCAAGTGGCATTGCAACAGTCAAGCTCTGGAAGTAAAATCCCCATTAATTTTCTCCATATTGGAAATTATATTGAAGACTGGCATAATGAAAGCTGCAAGGTTGTTAATCGATGGTATTGTTGAAGCCATCAGCTTGCATTATATCAATTTATTTTCTAAATAATCGTGTTCAACATTGAAGGCCCTGGGGAAAAACGGCATTACTCATGATTCTGCAGAGATTACCATCAGATAAAAAAATTGAGTGAATTCAAGATCTAGTGATCACAAATGGAAATCACTTAATGGAAGTGACCATCACTTGTTCCCTTTGCTAACGGACTTATGTAAAGGGATTCAGTTATCCACTTTTGTTTGGAACATCCATATAAATGGAATTCCTTTCCAAAGTGTCCTTCAAGAGTGCAAAAAAGCCATTTGGAATTCACCCTTAGAGTTAAATGAAGCACTGCAAATAACATACAGTAGACTCTGTTTTCCTATGCTCTTAAATTGCTTAAATGTGTGTTGCAATTTTATATTTCTCCATAATTTTTTATTCATTGACACTGCTTATTGTAGGAACCGGTTGTTTTTATCTTCATATGGGCACGTTTTATAATTACCTCAATAAATGTATCTGTGTTGATTTTTATGTCAAATACTTAAATTTCACCAGCTCAGTCAGTAAGGATTTCATAATCTGTAACCAATAAAATTTTATCAACATCAACAACAGCCATCTTTAAACTGCAAAGAAATGAAACTCCTGACATGGCATTTATGTTTACTTGTACAGGCTGCCAAATATGTAAAAAACAATGTAAAAAGCCTACATTATATACAAAGAATAAATACAATTTATAAAATTTATTAAAAAAATAAATAATTGAAGAAAGAACAGGAGTTCATTACAGGGCTACAATAGTATGACAAAAATAACATCATTGTTGATTATCACGCCGCCTTCACACTGGCAGTTGAAATCAGCTCCGTAATACACAATACTCCCCCAGTGGACGTCGTACTACACTGCTGAAAAGCTTCGGAAGCGAGTAGAACAAAAATGGCGGAGAGATTAGAACGATTGATATTGTCTGTATCTGAATGTGCATGTCAGGTCAGCTAAATGTGATATAGTGGTATATAGGGCTGCAACAACCCTGCACTCCAGCGAGAGAGACCGAGTGTGTCCGAGAGCGGGGGCCACGATATTTAATTATTCATTTTAATTGTATTAACTGCCCTTATAATGTTAGAAAATCATGAAAATAAAAAAATGACATGACAACTTATCGTTATATAATCATTATTTATTTTATTAAAAGTTATGAATTCAGGTTTGTTTATCAGTACCATAGCAATGCCAACTTCCGCTGGAATTGACGGATAGGAACCGTCCGTAGCCTTTCGCAAGAGTTCAAAATTTTGAATGCATCCGGATGACCAACGGACACGATTTTTTGCGCACCGCACTCGTTTGGACCCGGTTCGTAGCCATTCGCATGCGGTCTGCGAATCTCCATAGGAAATGAATGACTTCCGGTCGTTTCGTAGCCGTATCGGAGCTAATTTCAACTGCCAGTGTGAAGGCGGCGTCACTCTGGATATAGTCATAATAATAGCATTTTTGTGTTTGGGGGAATGGCTTATTCTGGCTACAAAGTCCAATTCTGACTACAAAGAGAAAACAAACTAAGAACTGGTCATGCATTTATTATTATTATTATTATTTTATATGCTTTAGAATATCCAGGAAAGTGAGCAATGATTATTTCCCATCATTGACTTCAGTCTAGCATGAGTAAGCACTCTCAAAATCGCAGAAGCTGTCTACAATTTGAAATTAATCTTATTTATGCACTTTGTTGTTTACAATGACAAAAAAACTTAAGAGTGAAGAATTTAGCCAGTTTAAGCATGCATTGATCATTACTTAAAGGGGTCATAGGATGCCCATTTTCCACAAGTTGATATGATTCTTTAGGGTCTTAATGAAAAGTGTGTAACATACTTTGGTAAAAAATTATCAATGGTAGTAAAACAGAGCAAGCTGTTTTGTAGCATTTTCCTTTAAATGTTAATGAGCTCTGCTGACCCCGCCTGAGAGACTGTTTACTTTACATTATTACATCCAACACCTCAATCGCTTAGGTGTCATTCTTGTCTACATTTGCTTCATTGGTGAAACAATTGAGGACTGATGACAGCTCACTCAGGGCAGGTCTAAGGTAAGACACCAGTCTAGTCTGTGCTGAAAAGCCACTGTCAATCAAACTATCGTGGGAGGGGCCGGTCTCTGTGACATCACACAGACAGGCATCTGAGATCGGCTCATTTGAGAAAACTAGATTAAGAAAAAAAAAACACTGGGTGTTTGTTTTTATTATTAGAGGGTAGTTGTGTACACACAAATTTCAGTTCAAACAACTTGTAAAAGTGAATGTAGCATCCGATGACCAATTTATGCATTCCGAAACTAGTTGATGTTAAAACTGCAATAAATGTGTAAACATAAATCTGATGCAACGTGAGCAGATTTCTTTCACATTTCAGTTTAATCATTTCAGCCATTATAGATATATTCTAATTATGCAGTGGGGTTTTATTTATTTCACTTTAATTTCTGGCCCATTTTTGTCTTTTTGTCCAGTTTTCAAATACTTTTCTGCTATGTTCTGCTACTTTTCTATGTTGTGATTCACCTTACAGCTGTTTCGTTCATGGCTTGTAATTCTTTTTTATAAAAAGATAAATAAAAGTAAAAAAAAAAAAAAACTTATGAAAAAATATGAATGTGAAAAATACTTCTGGAACCATAGCTGCTGAAAAAGTTGGCAAAAACTCTTTATTAGACAAGTAAAAATAAAGGCTGGGGCTTTATTTTTGACGCATCTCCTCGCTAACTCTAGCTCACATCAGACTGGCGGTTGGAGGGGAATGGTTAATGGAGATTAGTGTGCTTCCACTTTTAATTAATTGTTTGGCCTAAGTAAAGGAAGTGTTTACTTTGTATTGACATACTAACAATTTTAACTTGATTGTAAACAGGTGCTGTAACCCGCCAACATCTAGGAGCCTTCCATGGATAGATCCACATTTACCCAACAGGTGGAGAGCGTTGAGCGTAATGTAGCATTTTTGCAACAGGAACACCGCATCCTCCTTAGCGGTCTACGGCTAGAGATCCGCAACCTGAAGAAACGATGCAATGGTCTGTCACTCATCCTCATTCCATAGATTCTCCATTCTGAACTCAAATATAGAAATACCTAATACAGGACTTTGCACTTAATTAACTATGATTTCATAAGAAAGCAAAGTTTTGTCAATGAAACAGTCTATATTAAGTTAAAAATTAAGTTATTTGTATAGTGATTTTCACATAATTTTATAGCTGTTTTACATAGAATATTTACCTTATCACCTAAAAATGAGAGTCCTTTTTACTTACCCTAATTTTGTTCCAAAGCTTACTACATTACATTTTGTAAAATGCTGATTTTGTTCATTTTCATTCATTAGGACAGAAGGGAAAATGTAAGGTATGCTTAACTCAGACCCTGCATTTCAAATTAAAACCTCTTCCTCCATCAAACTGACTAAAACAGTGGTCTGTGAAGTTAAGAAGAAAAAATGAAGATAAATTTTTCTGCACAGTCAAAGCTAATATACTATATATATTAATAAAATATGCTGAAATATAAAATTTTTAGTGCAATGACTATGTAAAAAACAGTTATTTAATTTGGGGAATTTAATATTGTTTTGTTAGTTTTTTGTATGTATAGAAAATATATACCTGCATTTATATATTATAGGAAGCGGTCCCTTGTAACAGGATTGTCACATTTGGTGGTCCTTAGCATCAGAAACCCTTGGCCTAAAAGATACTTTCATGGCACTTTCATGTCTGTTAAATCCTCTCTGTGTGCATAACATTACAGAGCTGAGTTGTGAACTAAGTGAAAGAACACCAGTAAAAAGCCGAGAAGGTAAGTATCAGATTTCACAAGATTCCAGTCTTTCCCACATGTTCCCTCAACTACATGTTTTTACAGATATCGAACTAGAGGAAGAGCTTCTGCAGGCACGATTACTAGAGACAGAGCAGCATCTGGCTGAGGAGGAAAGCACCCTGGTGGAGCTGCGGTCGGAGCTACGGAAAAAGGGGGCACTTGCGAGCGCACTGCAGGTTCGACTTCGAGATGAAGAGCGGCGATTCCTGGAGGAGCTAAAACGACGCAGTCATAAGATTACAACATTGAGTCGTGATCTCCGCAAGCAGACTGACCTGGCCGCTCAGCTCTCCTTCCAACTGCATTCGGCACAGTTTCGATTGTATCACCAGACAGAAGACTACGAGGAAGAGGATGAAGAAGAAGAGGATGAAGGAGGCACCATGCAGGTAGGAGGCACTACGGCTGGATTTACTCATAACCTGGGGTATGAATCAGACTTATTCGTTTACCCTTCCACAGGAATCAGAATGGACTGCAAATTCTCCATGGACATCTCCAGTATTGGCGGAAAGTCCACGTCAAAGCCGAGCTTCAGGAAGGGTGCGGAGATCAGAAAGAGTGAGGGAATGCGTGCCCCGCGAAAGGGTGCTTGGGCCCGAAGAGGCACGCCCCATGCCTGATCCCGCTCTTTTCCTTTATCCTTTCAGACATAGGCTCCTCCCCTTGCACAGGTCACTTGGAGGTCACTGGAGAGAAGGTGGCCTTTCAAGGATGCCAGAAGCTCGAATAGGTAGATTCAGAGACCGACCACTGAGGGAGGACATTGGACCAGAAACAACTGAGTTATAAAGGGCAACAGTGCCCTTTATTCAATGGCCTTGGTTCTGGAGGGATTTTTCCCATTCATTTTTCCTATAGAGTTTTTTTTTAAAGGTGCTGTATGCAATTTTTTTTCGCTGTACTGAAGCATAAAAATACCATAATATGTTTGCAGGTATGTAGGAAACACGCTACGTTCACATGCTTATTCCTCAAAAAAAACAAAGCGACAGCCAGTTATTCTGCTTTGAAATGTGTGTTCCTTGTCTGAATGTCTGTTTTTTTTTTTTGTTCTGTGTGATTCCGCCCACTGCTAATTTACCCAATAGTATTTCGACACACTTGGTTGCCAGTTAACGGAAAAATTCTCAGTACTGCAGCCATGGAAGCGAGCAAACAAACTGGATCAGAGATCGCAGATTCCACCCTACCAAAAAAGCCTTGGCATTCAAGCCTTGGTTCTCAATCTGGCAACCTGCAATCTTTTGAATTTGGATCGCAGTACCCATTCCAACTGCTAGATATCAATATCACATACTGCACCTTTAAAAGGTGAATCGCAAACATTACAAAATGTTTGATTTTAAGCAAAGAGTGTTTGAAAATCAGATGAACACAATGATACAAAAGTGAAAGAAATGTATTCTAATGAGGCATTGCAAATGTCATAACCAAAAAAAATATCTCTGCATCATTCACTGTATATCTTGGGAGTGGACTTTGGATTGGTGTACTCTGATTTTCTAAATATTTACTGAATGTAGTTTTTCACCAGGAATTTAAAAAAATTATAAAAACAAACAAAAACAAGTTTACATAATGTGGGCTGGTGGCATATACAATCGATTAGCAACCTCATAGTTTAAAGTAGGTCTGTCTTTAAAGGTTTATATGTTATTGTTGAAAATCCATTGCCCTATGGAGAAAGTGAATGGGATTTTGACTTCCAGAACCTGATTGTTGCATTCTAGAAACTTCCTAGCAAAGTTGTAAGGAAAGTTACAGAGTAACTCTCGAGTTACAGAGCACCTGAAACCTACATTGTGATGTCCATTTTTGAAATCTGTCTTTGTTGAATCCAGAAGACTCTATAACCGAGTATTCACTTTCCATGCAGTCATCATTTGTGTCAATGAAGTGAATTATTCTTATCACATTAGACACACTTTAGAAGAACAGCAAGGGCAGATGCAGGTAAACAGGTGTATTATATTGTTTTTGTGTTTTTGGTTTCTCTGTCTCTATTAGAAAAGAGCTTTATGATGTGTTGAATATATATGAAGTGAAACTTGGTTTATTTATTAAATATTACAAAAATGGTTTATATTTGTTGTTGTTGTTCTGTTATTCACTTATTTATTATATTTATAAAGTTCCTTGAAAGTATGTTCACTGATGAGGACTAGGACAAAGGAGGCTAAAAAACTGAAAATTAAAAAAAGATAATACACTGTATAAATGTATCATTGAATCTTCAATTTCAATGTATCAATGAATTTATATAAAAGTTTTGTTTAACTTTTGTTTCTTATGAAGTCTGACATGGTGAATATGAAAAACACATTACTTTCTGTGGATCATGCACTGTGTTGTGTTGACAACTTGTACAAGCTAATCTGTTTTACTTGTGCATTACATACCATTACATGGTACATGTATAATACTGAGTTAACAAATTAACAGACAGTTACCAGAAATGAACCCAAAACGTCAGAAGTGTACGTCGGATGTCTTTTATGACTGGTTCCAAAATGTTCTGGAACGTTCCAGAAAGCACTAGAATAAAATAAAAGAAAAATGTTATATAAACTTGCAGAATGTTGATCATGGCAAAATATCTTAAAAAAAAAAAAAAAAACTTATCTGATGATTTTGTTCTTAACCAATGCTTAATAATTAATTAAGTTCTAAACTTGACCAAACTGTTTACCAAATACTGATTTTACATAAAAAATAAATGGTACAGTAATAATTAAGATAAAATATACTTTTCCGTTCTTTGGAATTCATATGTTAATACGTTTATATTTATTTTGGTTCCCATACAAATTAATTACATAAGATATCTATAATAAACGGCCGTTTTGTCATTCGAATCCAAAAGGACAGTTTAGCGACCGTTAGTAGCTTACGCGCATGCGCAGAGAATAAAGGTGAGCTTCTGGGAGAAGAAAACAAGGAGAAGATCGATAAGCTTACAACAAAAATAATGCGTACTACTTCTGCTCGTTTAGTATTCTTACGGTTCTCTGTTCCACCCACTTCTCCGACTATTGTAGCTTTTCCAAACAGGTCCTACATTCCGCCGGTGAGTGCTGCAGCACGACCGCTCGAGTCAGCAGCTGATTCAGAGCAAACAGCAGAGAGGTGCATCCGCGAGCGATCATATAGAAGACTCATGAACGAATGTGTGATCTGGCATGGATTCAAGAAGGCATGTCATGTGCTTTTTTGTTCATTGAAACTGAAGAAATGAGTTGCGATTTCTCTGGAAGGAGAATGGGATGCGGGGAACTCCACCTCGACGCCTCCCACCGGGAATAGCAATGTATGAGACACAGGATGAAGGGCAGAGGAAAAGACACTATACTGTAGAATTGTGCTGCGTCTTATGGAGAGAGGGACATCTCTGCTTGGGACAGGCTATTCTGCTTACCTGTGATTCTGTAGAGATTTATGGGGCAGATGGACAGCGGGCACATTTATGAAGGAATATAACTGTGAGAAGATGCTTGCATGTTTAATATTACTTATTAATCCGTTAGTTTCAATTACATAGTAAAACAAATATGTATTTTTAACCAGCCATTTTATTTTAATCGAGTCTATGCAATGTTTCTGATCTTCTGCTGTTAACTTTTTTAGGTACAATTTTTTTTATAGGAGATACTATCACCCAGCCTGTCAATTCATCTATGCATAAATGATCCTTTCAATAATTTCTGGCATGCAAAACAAAATTGAATGTCTTTACTGTATTTGCTGTCTAGAACATGTTTAAGCTATTGCAGAGTTGCCAGATGCCAGGCTTGGTAATTGGGTATGTCAGCTGTCTGTCAGGCTTCTCTTAAAGATTTACCAACAAAGCAAGGTTTTTCTAGCAGCCAAGGTCATTTTAAAACCAAATGAGCTCTTATTAGCTGACTCACAGTTTCTTGGGCTGCAAAATTACAGTTCTTTTGCTCTTGTGTACACAAGTGGACAATATGGGGAACATACTTTACTGTTGCCGTAAGGTTTCCGAGTTTGTTAATGCCAAGGGAGTTGGGAACCGGACCGAGGAACAGTCTCTGCTGCTATCCCAAGAGAATAGTGATATAGAAAGTCTTTCTCCTTCAAGAAGCTCAGCTGACCTTCTGGCCTCTCCCGTTCTGGACCAAGATCATCTCCTGTTCCCAGACATCATACTTAGCAGCAACCTTCGGGTCAGAGGGGACTCGATTCAGCCTTTGGAGGTCTTGTTGGCAACGAGGAGGGAATGTCAGGATGTCAGTAGGGACGAAGGAGTTTATGAAAGCAATCTACGAAATGGAGGAGAGAGAAATAGAGAGCTGGTGGGGCCGCCAAGCACAAACATTACAGGCATAAATCAGTTATGCTCAACAGAGGATGAATGGCCCCTTCTGTCATCCCTGTATCAGATACCTGCTGCTCAAAAACAAATATGCACTCATGGACTAGAAGCAGACACTTGTAAACATCATGGGATGGGACTATTTGCAGATATTACGGTAAGTCAAAACTCTTTTTCTGGTCATGGTAGCATTCCTGTGCTTGCTGCATCTTCACTGGATGCCTCACAAAGTGACATTGACGTCAGTCAGAGAGAAGATGGTTGGACTCAAACAGAGCAGTTCACTGAACGGGAAGAACCTGAGGAGCAATCAAGAGTAAATGTAATACACACCGAAAAGAAAAAAGACCAGAAACTACTGAATGAACCAAACAGTGCACCTCTTGATGCGATGAAGACGCAACCTGTGAATGCCATTACAAGTGAATGTCCTTTGCTTCAGAAGATGCAAAGGGAAGCACAAACCTTGGAACTCATAGCACAACCAGATGTCTTTGAAGACTCTCAAAGACCAGACCCAGAGCAAGATGCACAGAAGTATGAGACACTAGAGATGGAAATTATAAAGAGAGAGCAAACTGATGAGAATGCTACTAGAACTGCAGAGCATCTACTTTGTATGGAGAAGAAAATATCTCTTGTAGAACAACCAGAGATTACAGACATGAGCTCTGGGCTGATGGAGAAAGAGTTAGGGGAGACTGAGCAAAGCCTGTCACAGATGGACCAGGACTTGAAGTGGAAAAAGAAGGAAGTGGAACAGATGCAGTGGGACCTGGAAGCGCTAAAGCAGAGCACAGGGTTATCACTGCAGGATTCTGAGCAGACAACCCTCGCTTTGACACAGGTAGAGCAAAGAAAGGATCAGACTGAACGCTTCACACTTTTTGTGGTTGATAAACTGTTCCTGGCCACTCCGAATATTTCAGGTGTGTATTCTTTCTAGGGGTGCACAGTATATAGGAATAAAACCTTTTATTATGAGTATTGGAAATATTGGGTATTTAATTGTGCATGCTCATTTCCCCTATTTTTAAATTAAGATTTCTTTAATGCTCACTTAAGATTAATCTTTAATAACATTTGTAATTAACTGAGTATTAATATTAATTGAATAACAATGTAATCATTAGCAAATCCCCTAATAAAAATAGGTTTTCATTCTGTACAATATGGTGTTGTTATGCCAGCATTTAAAACAGTTCATTTTAGTGTTTAATATTTTAATTATTTTGTTGTTGTTTTTAGAAACAAATGGCATATCATTTTATTATTTGTCAGCCATAACCAGAAAATAATTATAGGCTTAACAATAATTATAAACAAATCAAATCTAAACAAATGTATAACAGGTCTTTTAGGTATTTTTATAGAAGTGCTTGTAAAAATGTGTGAATGTTTCAAGGCAGGCCTTAGTTCATCCCAAACCTTTCGTAACTCTTTTTTTAATCTACTTGTGATTTGTATTCTTCTGTTTTCCAAAATACAAGCACCCAGTGCTGAAACCATGTCTAGTGGCCATGTGCTAGACAGCCCAGCAGACAACTTGACTGAACAAGTAGAGGGTGACAGCAGAAAACAAGAGCTTCCTGCTGTTCCGGACATGGACCCATCTGAGGATACAGGGTTCACGGTGAAGATCCAGGCTCCTGGAACAGAACCCACTGACTTCCAGGTAAAGACTTCAAACGAAGCTGCTTTCTACTGTATGTGTAGATATAAGCTGATATTTATCTGTCTATATGTCTGTCTGTTTATATTGGGCTCAAGGTGTCACCTTTAGCGATGGTGCAGGAAATTAAGCAAGTGTTGATGGACCGGGAGGAGACCTGTCGTCGGACCTGCTTCTCCCTGCAGCTCAATGGAGTAACTCTTGACAACTTTACCCACCTTAGATCTATACCAGGTCTTCAGGAGGGCTCCATTCTGAGGGTTGTGGAGGGTAAGGCTGTAAAAATGTACCTGATTAAGGGCCAAATTTCCTAATCAGTGTAAATTAGCAACTGGTAATGGTTATGTCAAGTGCAAAATGAGTTAAGACACTCATTTTTTTTTGGGGGGGGGGGGTCACCAATATTCTTCAAGATATCCTCTTTTGTGTTCATCAGAAGAAAGCATTTGCAACAAGTGGAGAGTGAAAAAAATCAAGTCAGAATTTGCATTTTTAGGTGAACTATCCCTTTAAATACTCTCCGCCCACACATTCTTTTGTGTGAAAGGGAATTTCTACAAATGCATACATATACTAAGGTCAGGCACAAAAATAAACCTTTCATCACTAAATTCTGGCAATAGTTTTTAAATGCCAAAAGAGGTTTTGCATTGGTGCAAACTTGACAGTTTGGCCCTAAATCAGATTCACATTATCAGTTGAAGTAAGCTATAACTAAGCTAAAACTTCCCCTGAAAGTAAAATGGTTGAATTTTAAATTTTAGGCATGCATACAATTAGCACCATTAACTGCCTCAAATTTCTGTTCTTGCTCCCCCTTTAAATATGACCAAGAGCCATACACTTTTCGAGAAGTGCGTATCCATTTACGCCACATCAGAGACCTTTTAAAGAGCCTGGATCTTACTGATGGTTATAATGGAGTGGAGGGCAGCTCACCGTCCTTTCTCAGCTGTGTCACAGAAGAATGTCTGGAAGGTAAGATACCTGTCTTAGGATAAATAGATACTTAAAAGTTTGGTAAAAAATAACCTTATACAGTAGATCTAAATACCAGACCTATAAATGAATAACCGGATTTTATAAAATATTGGTGCGTGTTGCCTCGCGGAACTGAGACCCCCTGAACAAAAAAAGGGAAAATTTAGCTGAATTCTTGTTTTCTTTTTTCAATATTAAATAAAAAAAACGAGTGAGTAAACGAATGATAAATGGATTCAAGTCAGTATGCAATACAAGTATGGTGGCTTAATACAATTTTACTTCATTTAATTCCCAGAGAACAGCAAACCTAAGCGAAAAGGTGAAGGGTTGAAGCAGATGAGCTGCAGCCCTCCAGATCACATCCTTCCAGGTTCTAAGGAGCGTCTGCTGGTTCCCCTACTACCTCATACAAATTCTGGGAAGGTAAGAATTCAATGATCTGTGAATGTAATGGCAGTAAAGTTGTGCTAGACAGTCTTTATTTTTGGGTTAAGGATGATAATATGTAGTTGTTCATCTTTTAAACAGTCCTCAGGGTGCTTGAAGGTTCTGACCATGAGTAGCTGGAATCCTCCTCCTGGAAACAGAAAGATGCACGGAGACCTCATGTATCTTAATGTGGTCACCATGGAGGACAGACATTTCAGTATAACAGCATCAAGTCGCGGGTTCTACGTAAATCAGTGAGTTACCGAGTACAGTTCTCTTCTAAATTGTCCTTTCCCTCAAAAAGGCAAATAGAAATTTATTTTAAAAATCTGGTTCACTTAGGTCTACGACTTCAAGTTTTAACCCAAAACCAGCCAATCCTAGTGTCCTCAGTCACGCTCTGCTGGATCTCCTGGGTCATATCAGTCCAGTTTTTAAGAAGAACTTCAGTGCCTTGCTGAAAAGGAGGTATGCCAGTTCTCAAAAGGTGTAAAAGAGGACCTAAAAACTGAGCTAAAGCATGGGTACTGCGCCTATATTTTACTCAATTAAAAGACAATTTCTGGCAAAACATTCTACAGTGATACTTATGCATTAAAGTACTTAACATTGTGAAATATTTTAGATTTTTGTTGCCGTTTAAATACAATACAATATCAACAATAAAATATGTAATACAAAAAAATAACATAACATTTTCAGCTAAAAAATGAATGAATGATAATCATAGTAAAAAAGAATAAACAAATACATTTTTGATAACAGTACTGAGCCTGTAGAGGAAAATGTGCAATGTTAAGATGCAAAAAATCATAATGTTCCTGTCCGAAATGTATTCATATGAATTTATTTATATAGGAAATGTTTAAGTCTTGTTGCCCTGAAAAATATGTACTGGTCTGAATAAAATTATAGTTGTACAAATCTAACTTCTGTCTTATTTTAGAGGGTCCACACACCCCTTTGAAAGGATTGCTACACCTTTCCAGGTGTTCAGCTGGACTGCTCCAGCACTTGACCATACAATGGACTGCGTTCGAGCAGAAGATGTCAGCTCCTTCCGCCTGGGTTATGAAGAACATGTGCCTGCTCTGGTAAACATGTTAAAAGTCAGCACACAAGCCAGTTACATGAATAGATTTTAATCAATTCCTCTGTGTTGAACAAAGGCCCGGGACTGGAATGAAGAACTTCAGACCACAAGAGAGCTTCCAAAGAAAACCGTGACTGATCGTCTGATGAGGGACCGAGCTGTTTTTAAGGTATCTTTATCACCAATCATCAGGGACATAAATTCTTACAGCATCCCATCCCAGAATCCCATTTTACAGTAGGGGAGAACAATAAACATAACATTTCTCAATAGCAATTTCTGAAAGGGACACAAATAATACAGCTAAAACTGTACTTGTTAGGATAAGTGTACGCAGAGGAAAGTCTCACTACTTTTACTGTAGCAGGGAGACCGTGCCATATTAGACAACTTCATGCTGTTGTGATCACACCGCGATAGCGCTTGTGTGTTGTAGGCATTACCATCCATCAAGCAGGTAACGTTATTATAGCTAAAATAGCAGACTCATCAAAAAATGCATTGGCACCATTTGTATTAAAGAGAAAATAATCACTTCATCCAATGTATAAGTGAATAAAATAGCCTTGACAGCCGAGTTTCACAACTACTGATTTTTTTTCTCACTAATCGGACTGTAGGTGATGCAGGGTTGCCAGGTTTTCGCCAAAATAAAATGCACAAATGCTACTCATCCCTATCAAGATTCCAGGAGCTAAATATCACGTTAGGGGCGCCGCTAAAATGAAAAACAACCAAAAGTAGCAAGGCTACTGTTAAAGTAGCCCAATACCGCCAGAAAACCACAGACTTGGCAAAACTGATTGATGTAAGAGAGGAAAGCAGGCATTAGGACCAAAGTATGTGAGGCAAGGAAGGGGGAGGCTCAATTTTTTTTTTTTACTCAAAACGCATTTTTGCCCTGTTTGCATGGTTGTTTTACTACTTACAAAGTTATTTAAAGTATAAAACATTGTTATTTATAATACACAGAATGGTTTTTAATCATATTTCTAGGGGGGGCAACCCTCAGGTAGGGGTGGTCCTGTCCCTCCCAACCCCCCGGGATTTCTGCCTGTCATATGTGTTCAATAGGGTGGCCTTTATTTTTGGACTTTTGAAATCTTCTGCTTTCAGTCTCCCAGTCAACTCTGCTTAATAAGAAATTGAAACAAAGCTAATTTTGCTGGGATTGGACTATGTTTAAGGTGTGCTGTGGGCAGCCATTTGCTCCAGCACCAAGGGCACCTCAGTTGTGTTATTGAAGGTGGAAGACAGTGCTGGTCATTCACTAACCCAACCTTTAAGCCACAACTGCCCCTCATCTCTGAAATCAGAAACAGTCAACATTTTATCAGTGAACAAAAACTTTAGCTTTAACCAATCAGCTCTTGAAGTACCTGTTGATAAAAATATACTTTTGCTGTTGCGCTTCATGTGTCCCGAGTTCGAGTCCCAGCTCATTGACCTAGGAACAAACACTAGGAAGTTAAAGAGCCAGTAAGATGAAAATTCTAAGCTTCCTATCACTGTTTATGAGTCCTGTACAATAGGTTTATATCCATCCAAGGTTAAAAAACATTGTCATTTTGTCAAAATATCATTTTAAAATAACCTCAATTCTCAGAGATCCCCAAACGGTTCGTGCGAAGCTGTTCAAAAGATTCAGTTTCCTTAAACCCCACCTTTCGGGTGCATACTGTGTTCTGATTGGTCACAACGTCATAGTAAACAATGCGTTAGCATCTTTTTGGGGTGAATTATGTCTAATTCCTCTCATCGCGAAGCAAACAGTAAAATAAAAAACTTGAGCAGTCTTGCTGATTTTCTTCTGTGTGGGTGTATTCAAGCCGCGCGCTTCAGTTTGAATCTGAAAAGCGCATTCAGCGCAGGGGCGTGGTCACATTAGATATAATGAAGGGAGACGTGAAAAACGGACATCGCGTTGTTTTCATATGGATTACTTTATCACAGAATATCTGTTAGCAGCACTTGTTACACTTCATTTTAATGACGTGTTTGTAAACGAAGATCAGTGCAGACAAAGGCTGCAGACAGCACACATACTGATAAGACGCTCGGGAGAAAACAAACACATAACTTCATAATCATACTTCGCGTTGTGATTCGGAGATGCTTGTTGGTCTAAATAAAGTTGGTAATGAACCCTCTTTTATGGCCAAACACTTTGAAAATCCCACCTTGAACTCACCGAGATTAAAAAAGCAGTGATCAGTGAAATGTTGTGAACACAACAAAAGGGATTTGTTGTACTGCTCTGGTATTGTGGTGAAAATTAATTTTAGCCATTGGTTCTTCTGATCTTCATTTTTTGGCAGTGAAAATAAAACAAACTTGCCTTTACAATTAAAAACACACTGTCTCCTCGACATGACGCTATCACACCAACCAGAGCGCCTGTGGGGGGGTGGGGCAGGTCAGAGTTTGTTTCTCTCAAGACGGTAGGCGGAGATTATTATGCAAAGTGTTCCTAGTGACGTACATAGAGATGGGCAAAAGATTTGAAATCTATAACGATTCGTTTCAGCGATTCAGAGTCGACTCCTTACTTTAGAAGCCAATAACTTTATAAATCGTGTACTTTTTGGTTTAATTACTTTGCACATTGTTTACACTGATGGACAGCTACATCATACACTGTAATACAGGTAATTTTTGATTTCCCATCTGTGTGGCTCTTTAAGAGTGTTCTGCCAAAAACCAAATCTGATATCTGAAAAACCTAAACTGTATTGTCTGTTCTTGATGTCTGTTTAGGCTGTATCTAAACCAAGTAGACCAATAATTACCACATTTTACTGACTTTACAGGCTAACAGTGATTTTGTGAGCACTGCCACTCGAGGAGCCATGGCAGTGGTAGATGGTAACGTGATGCCTATCAACCCTAGTGAAGAACCACGACAACAAATGTTCATCTGGAGCAACATTTTCTTCAGTTTAGGCTTCGATGTGCGGGACCAGTATAGAGATCTGGGAGGTGAGGCTGCAGCCCATGCCGCCCCTCTTCTTGACCTGAATGGTGTGAGAGCTTATTGGGCAGTGGATCAGGAAGGCCTCTTCCTAATTGGAACTGTAGTGATCGATTACAGCGGCTACCGCGTCACTGCCCAAACTATCGTGCCGGGAATCCTTGAGCGTCACCAGGAACAGAGTGTCGTCTACGGCTCCATTGACTTTGGCAAGACTGTTGTGTCTGATGACAGGTAGAAGGATCGTTTTTATTTTAACAATGTGTTAGAAATTACATAAACAATTAATATGTATATGTAACCACATTTTTATACTCTGTGAAGGTATCTAGAGCTGCTTGACAAACCCAGTAAAAAGCTGAGAGTGCAGCGCCACCTAGTGCTAAACAAAGATGATACAGCAGTAGAGTTGTGCTCCTCGGTGGAGCACAAGGGCATTGTGGGTAATGACGGACGGCGTTACATCCTGGATCTACTCTTTACCTTCCCGCCCGACCTCAACTTTATTCCTGTAGAAGGAGAGGATTTGGATCCTGTGTGTCAACATCTAGGCTTTCCGAAGTTACATCCTCATCGCCTGGTCTGCCTGAGACAGGAACTCATTGACGCCTTCGTGGAGCAGAGGTGATTCTGTTCACCTGTCTTATGATCAATATATGGGTGAATCTCAGAAAACATGTCAGGAATGTCATATTTTACTCTAAAATCAAAAACAAAACAAACAAAAACATACAGAAAATGAAGCCTATTTTAATATTATATATACATGCACAAAATTACTAGTATTGAACACGTCACCATTTTTCTCAGGGAATATATTTCTAAAGGTGCTATCAATAACAACCCAAGTAATCCATACATACAAAGAGAACAAAACAAATATGCTCAGAAAAAATGTATGTGTGATAAAATTGAACAACAAAGGGAAAACGTACTGAACACATGAAGAAAGGGAGGTGCAAAAAGGCACCGGCTGAAACTGATCAGTAACAAGAAAACAATCCTGCTCCAGTCAGTGGAAATTAATATTAGCTGGTTCAGTACCAGGAGGATAAAGATGAATTCTAAGAAATATTTGCTTAATTGTCATGAAAACAGTGTCAAGATGCAAAATCTTTGATTTTCTTTAGGCCATTTTTTTTTTTTTTTCATTTTGTAGTTAAATATGATTTGTAACAGGTTTTGTGAGATTCACTCACACAATTATTCTAATGGTACTACATTTATTAAATTAAATTAAATTAAATTAAATTCATTTAGCAGACACTTTTACCCAAAGCAACTTACAGTGCATTTAGGCTAACAATTTTTACCTATCATTTATCATTTTAATTTATCATTACTACATTTATAGAATGATTTCAGTGCTTTTATTATAATTCATTGTAAAAAGCAAACAAATCTTTTACAAATAAATCAAATGCACAGAATAAAAAATAAAAAAAACCTTATATCATGATGCAGATATTAACCTGATGTGAGTTTTTGAGCTAAACGGTCTTTTTATATGTGTGTCTATGTCATAAGATACCAGGTATTCATGGAGAATATCTCCAAAAGTACTGAGCATGACAGAGAAATCGCCAAAGCCGTTGGCACATCTGCGATAAAGAGTGATCCAATTACTACACCTCAGCTTCCCTCAACTACTGTCACACCCCAAGACCAGGACACAGAGCACCATTCCCTAAAAAATGTGCCAGTGAATAACATCCAGCAGGGGTCTTCAATAAAGCATGTCTTTTCCTCCCTCGGGGATGCTTTTGACATACACTTCAATCCTAACGTCTTTTGTGCAGGTGCGCTGTTAGCTTTTTTGACCAGCAGACAATATTAGAAATATGTGTGTGGCTTAATATGAACATTACTAATATTTTCATTCATTTAACAGGTGTACGTTTTCCCAAGGAAAGTACTGAAGATATCCAGAAACAGAAACAGCAGTTAAAGGAAGCAGCAGTGTTTCTAATTTCCAATCAAATCCCTGCATTTGTAAGTTGCTTTTTTATAATGATTGAACTTATTAAACAGATAGTCGCCGATGTCTGTCCTTCTGTAACCCCTCACATCTTGTGCCTCTGTAGATGAAGAGTTGCCTTGCCCATACATCAATGCCTACAGATGGTGTCACACTAACAGAGGCTCTCCATCAGCACGGCATCAACATCAGATACCTGGGAACTGTGCTGGAGTATATTGAGAAGATACCCCAGAAGGAAAGACTTGATCATGTCTATGTGAGTGTGTATTTCACTCATGCATTCAATCAGTTCAGTCAATTCTGAATGCAACGTACACATCTGTAAACTACCATTTGAAATGACAGATAATTAGAGATAATAATAATAAGTAAATTACATATTCATTTACACATTTACATGGAGCAAACAAAAGCTATTCATCAAGCAGCTAACAATATTCAACTATATATATATGAGTGTGTGTGTGTGTGTGTGTGTGTGTGTGTGTGTGTGTATATATATATATATATATATATATATATATATATATATATATATATATATATATATATATATATATATATAAATATATACACACATATAAATATATATATATATACTTAAAGGGGACCTTGAGTATGATTTTACTTTTTTTAATTGGGTCTTTTAAACTATTTTAATAATTCAAGTATTTATATATGTTTTAAATGTATTATACTATGATATAATAAATACATATTATATATATATATATATATATATATATATATATATAAAATATTTGTTTGAATTAAAATAATACTACTATTATTAAATGTAATAATAGATTATAAGAATTACAAATATCATAACAATTTAATCTTAATGAAAGTTAAGGACTAACTCATTTTACTCTAAAGAGAAGAACTATTAAGATCAAAAGAAAAATATGTGCATCTAATCTGAAAAAGTAAAAACATTTGAACCTTTTTCAGAGAATTGCACTCTGTGAGCTGATCACCAGATGTGCGAAACATCTGTTTAAGACGTATCTTTTGGTGAGTGTCCAGAAATCGCTTATGGTGGGGATATCACTAATATAATGTGGTACATTATGATACCCTTGCCAAAAATCCTTTATCTCTGCCCAAGGCTGTCGAACCATCTGCCTTGTCCGCCTCCGTCAGCCATTTCCTCAACTGCTTCCTCGGCTCCTTCGCTGACGCTGGAGTCATTCAGCAGAACGACAAGTTAGCTTCTAGACGCAGGAGTCGGAGAAGGCGGAGCCGTGCGTCTGTGGGTGGTGCTGTGACCTCCTGGTCCTGCCTCACTCCGACCGACCTTTGGGGGGCCATCAGAGCCGAGGCTCAGGAGTACTTCCATTACAGCCTGCCCTGGTGAGTGTCCTGTCCTCTGCACACAAATAGATGCTGTGCTGTGATTTGATACGAGGGCGATCTCATCTCTTTCTGGCAGTGGAAGCATCGAGGAAGCCGTGGACAAATGCAGGCTGCAGAGGATCACCCTGCTCAGAGAAATCGCCATCAAAACTGGCTTTCAGGTATATCAGTTTGTAATAACTGTCTCTGTGCATCTCCTTAACTCTGATAGCTATTCATCTCCATCTCTCCTTCAGATTCTTTTAAGAGAATACCAGTTTGATTCTGAGGACAAAACTGTATTCACTAAAGACGACATCCTTAACATTTTCCCGGTAGTAAAGCACATCAGCCCTAGGTCCAGTGATGCGCTTTATCTCCTGCGCTGTGGTCAGTCTAGAGTACAGCAAGGTGAGTGAACCAATAATCTAAACTTAATCAGACTCAAATATTTTATATTTATTTTATTTATAACATTTCATTTTATTTAAGTGGCAACAATTATTAGAATGTAAATACAAAATTAAAAAAAGTATTTATTAATTATAAATAAAAATAATTAAAGGGGGGGTGAAATGCTATTTCATGCATACTGAGTTTTTTACACTGTTAAAGAGTTGGATTCCCATGCTAAACATGGACAAAGTTTCAAAAATTAAGTTGTACGTTTGAAGGAGTATTTTTGTTCCAAAAAAACCTCTTCCGGTTTGTCACAAGTTTCGGAAAGTTTTTTTCGAGTATGGGTCTGTGTGACGTTAGATGGAGCGGAATTTCCTTATATGGGTCCTAAGGGCACTTCTGCCGGAAGAGCGCGCGCTCCCGTATAGCAGAGCAGAGAGAGCACAGACATTCACTGATCAGAGCGAGAGCGTCGCGAAAAGTCACAAAAGAAGTGTGTTTTTGGTTGCCAGGGCAAGACAACCCTGCACAGATTACCAAAAGAGAAACAGCATTAAGGGACCAGTGGATGGAGTTTATTTTTACAGAGCATCAACGGAGTTGTGCAAGTGTTTTTGTTTGTTCCCTGCATTTCGGATTGCACATCATTTATTTCTTAAGGATAATGCAGTCCCAACTAAAAGAGTCACGATCGTGTGTTGGAACCACATGCGGTGAGTAAAACTGCTTCAAATATCTCTGTGTTGTTAACTTAGCTATCAGCGCGTAAGCACATCAAGTAAACAACATGCGATGTTGTCATCAAACTGCACTTTCCACATGTACAGCTTAAAAAAAAAAAAAAAAAAGACGAGTGGAACTTAGTCATTTTCCAAAACTGCTAAGCAAATATATACAGTTTCAGTACATACCACATAGCATACCGCCTTTGCTGATGCTGCTCTTGTTAAATTTCAGCCTCTGGATCTGTGTCACAGTTTCCACATGCTCTCAACTCAAAAGCCTACTGGCGCTCGTGATTCTTTAGCTCCGCCCACACGTCACGCCTCTAGGTGCTCGTGTTTTTCCGGGAAAGACTTTTTAGAGTTATGAAGGATGCAGTACTACTCTATAGGTACTCAAGATTAACAGGATATTGAGTGAAAACGAGCATTTCACCCCCCCCTTAACATTATTTTAGCTCAATAAGATTACAAGTGAATAAAAATAAAAAACAGAAAGTGCATTTATATGCATATTTATATAAATATAGACTAGCGTTCAGAGGTTTGAAGTTGTTTATTTGTTTGTTGTATCTATTTTATGTCTTTGTAAGAAGTCTCTTACTCCCACCAAGGCTGTGTTTATTTGATCTTGTGAAATATTATTACAAATATTATTTTCTATTTTAAGATATTTTAATTTGATCCTGTGAGGGCAAATACGAATGTCAGCAGCCATTATTCTAGTCTTCAGTGTCACTGATCTTTTAAAAATTATTTTTAAAAGCTAATTGCAAGAAACATTTATTATCAAAGCTGAATCATTTATGCTGCTTATAATTTCTATGAATACTGATAATTATTATTATTTTTTTAATCAAAAGTACACCATTTATTTGGAATGGAAATCTTTTTTAACATTGTAAATGTCTTTACTGTCACTTTCAATCAATGTAATGCTTCCTAAATAATTATTTGTTTCAAAATATAAAAACATTTACAGACCCCAAACCTTTGAATAGTGGTGCATATCAAGACAAAAACAACAATAAAACAATCTCTAATTTTGAAATTCATTTGTGCATGTGTAGGTTGTCTGAAAGAGGGCTGTGAGTTAATAAACCAGGCTCTGGGGCTCTTCACTAACGTCTACGGAGCTCTGCATCAGGATGTCTGCATATGTCTGCGGTTACTGGGACGCATACACTACATCCTCGGAGACTATGCTGAGGTATCACATGTTACAAAATGACAGATGAGCCAAAATAAATCATTTGAAAATGACATTTTGAAACAAACGTTGAATTTCTGCTGTCAGGCCCTCAGTCACCAGCAGAGGGCTGTGCTGATCAGTGAGAGAGTTCTGGGACTTGAGCATCCCAACACTATACAGGAATACGTAAGTAAAATTCTGTTTATTCAAATAAGTTTAACTCTGGTTTACTGTAGTATCATACAGTTGTTTCCCCTTTGTGTAGAAGCACCTTGGTCTGTATTGCTTTGCTGGGGGCCAGTCAGTGACAGCTCTGCGATTACTGTACCGCGCTCGCTACCTGATGCTCCTGGTGTGTGGAGACGACCACCCCGAGATGGCGTTACTGGATGTGAGTTGTGATGATAGCAACGTGATGATAATAAATAACATGGACATTGAACTTCAAATAGTGTCACGCAATGTGACGGGATATACAGGATATATATTTTTTGTTTTGTTTTGTTTTGTTTTGTTTTGTTTTTTGTTTTGTTTTGTTTTGTTTTGTTTTGTTTTGTTTTGTTTTGTTTTGTTTTGTTTCGTTTTGTTTTGTTTCGTTTTGTTTTGCTCTGTTCAGTTTAGTTTAGTTTAATTTAGTTTTGCTTTGCTTTAGTTTAGTTTAGTTTAGTTTAGTTTAGTTTAGTTTAGTTTAGTTTAGTTTAGTTTAGTTTAGTTTTGCTTTGCTTTGCTTTGTTTCGTTTTGTTGTTCTGGTATATTTTCACATGCAGGTATTAAGAGATTTGTATTGTTTTATGTATTTAAGTTAAGTATTTTTAATGTTTTTGAAAGAAGTCTCATATGTTCACCAAAGGCTGCATTAATTTGATTAAAAATACAGTAATTACAAGTATTGAAATATTGTGAAATGTAACAATTTAAATTTGTTTTGCTTTAAAAACAATTTAAAATAACTGTTTTCTATTTAAATATATTTTATAATGAGTTTGAAAAAATATATATACATTTTATTCATTAATGAGGCATTAAATTGGACTGACAGTAAAGACATTTATAATGTAAAAGAATATTTCTGTTTCAAAAAAATTATATAATATAATTTTATTTTCATCTGTCAAAACAGAAAAATCACTGTTCTCATCATGAAAATTAATAAATGTTTCTCAATCGCCAAATCAGTATATTTAAAATGATTTCTGAAGGATCACGTGACACTGAAGACTGGAGTAAAGATGCCGAATAAATTACATTTGTAATATATTCAAATAGAAAACTTGAAATAGTAATAATATTTCACAATATTTTTGTTTATTATCAAATGAATACAGGCTTGGTTATCATAAAAGACAGACATCCTTCAAGAACATTCTTTTAAATCTTACTGACCCCAAATGATTGAACAGTAATACTTTGGTTCATACATTCATATAAATTTCTATCTCAAATGTCCATGGTATTTGCGTCTCCCATAATCTCGATAAGTAATACTCATACAAATATCTGCAAATCTTTGATATTTAAGTACTGAATACACCAAACCAAATTAAAACACTTTTATCTGAAACATATTCTGCATTCATCTCCTGTACAGAGTAAGATAGGTCTTGTGCTTCATAGTATGATGGCCTGTGACCTTTCCCTCAAATTCCTCGAGGACGCCCTTGTCCTGACCTCTAAATACCAGGGACCCTCATCTTTCAAACTGGCACAAAGGTGAAGACTCAGCAGCAACACATACACATATAGCACTCTAAAATAAATTCTGAACATGACCAAAAAAATCATGTATCATCCATCTTTACAGTCATCACTTGTTGGCAAAGGTGCATGAAAGTAAAGGAGATTTCCGTGCTGCACTGACGCATGAAAAAGAGCGTTATGGCATATACAGGAAGCAGGTGAATAATTACAGTTCCAAAAAGGATAAGCAGATTTGTTCTAGTCTAAAATCTAAAATCTAGATATTCATAAATGCTGTTTTAATAGGTCGGAGAAGCACATGAGAAGACCCAAGAAAGTTCAGAGTACCTAAAGCATCTGACACATCAAGCAGTGATTCTACAGAAAACGATGAACTGGATCTACAAAACTGGCTCAGACACCAATATTCCCCCTTTCAATGTTAGTGCTGTACATGTGTCTTAGCTGATGCATGGTATAATAATGATTTAATGAATTAATAATGCTTCATCCTCATATAGCTGAACTCTCCAAGTCGTGTGTGGATAATGGAGCAGCTAAATCTCATCACTGGGATTGTCCTCATTCCTCTTAGGTAAGAGAGATCTGAGGCTTACTTTGTGTTATATGAACTTCATATATTATGATGGTCACTTTAAAATATTGTAAAACTGTCCTTGCATTTCTTTCATTCTCTCATGCATCCACTTTTTTCTACCTTGAAGTAACAGAGACCTTGAGAAACTCAGGACTGATGCTCAGAAAACATCTCAGCTCACACAAAATGATGTTCAGTCTGTGGAGGATCTGCAGGGGGCCGTTTGAGGAGCACGACACATCACAAGCTATTACTCAACAGGACTAGAAGACTGCACTTTAAATAAAGTGAACAAACAGATGAGCCCCTAAATGAACAGGGTTCTTCTTGGGGTTTTAAACATAATAACATGAAGATAAAAATGTAAAAGCGTAAATGAACTCTTGCCAAAAAAAAATATATATATATATATATATATAATATTAGCACTCCCTTTAAAAGCATGAGCTTATCTAGGCAAATTTGCACATTTGTAAACAGGACTGTCTGGTCATTTATGTCCTCTTTGTACATTGATGTATGATGACTGCACTGTATATGTATAAGAGCCACCGAGCAGTGAAAGAGGGCCAATGCATGCACTTCATACTTGACTGACTTCAGCTTGATTTCAAGGAATGTATGTATGACAAGAAATATTGTTATTGCATTGTGATAAAGTGCTACAAATAAAGAAATTTAAATCGATTGCTATTTTAGTATTATTTATATAGTTTTAATTAATATTTTGAATTTGCTTTTATTTTTAAATTTGCAGTTTTCATTTTTTTTATATTACTTTTTTCAGTTTTAACTAATTATAAGTTACTTATTTATTTAATTTCAGTGATTCGAATTAAACTTATTTCAGTTAGCTCCCAAAGCTGCATTTCTTATTTTTGTTTATTTTTTCATCTAATGTTCGTATTTTATTTCAGTTAACAGAAAATGTAAATTTTGCGTCTTAGATAACATTCGCAGCACACTATATAATACCCATGTCTACATGAATTAAAATCTTACTAATTTATCTTATTAATAATAGCTCACGCAGAAATGTAATGAAAATTCTTATGACATAGTGCAGTTCAATTGCTTTGTGCTATGCAGTGTGCACTGATATGTAACTACAGGGGGTCACATGTTAACTGACGTATTTTTTTATACAGAAAAAATATATATGTTTTGAAAATATTCACATTTGGAAGACCCATGGTTAAAATGCATGAATTCATAAATGCCAATATTTATGGAAACGTGCCACCATAACGCGCGGCTCATCCTAAGTGTCGGCTGAAGGTTATGATGATGTAGAGAGCGGCCGCTGTGATCCTCAAGGCGTGCGCGCCCCCGTCCGCTGTTATCCTCAAGGCGTGCGCGCCCCCGGCCGCGTCATCAGTAGACGGTTATGCGGCGCAGAAATCAGGAGCAGAAACAGCGCTGGCTGAGCCGCAAAATCGGAAGTGACTTTCAGCAGAGACACATCCCACTCGTTTTTACTTTTTTACCTTGCTGCGTTATCTGGCAGATGAGACACCCCTCATATTTAAAGGTAAGGCTCATATCTGTTGACTGCTAGTTGCTCTATAGTGAAAGTGAGCCAGGTAAAGTGTGTATGTGGCTGCGAAATTTGCGCCGCCTGCCTGACTGACTCAAAATGGCGGACAGGCCGTTAGAGCAAAATAAGGGTGGGAATATCAGAGAACGATATAAACCAACGCCGGTAATGGCATGACATGTTTACACACGTAGATACGGAAATAATACGTTTCTTTAATTCTCATAAAATTAAATCAAACCCTTGCTTGACCTGAGATTTGTGACAGTCGGCCTTAAGTGATTTGACCCATAATGTTAGCTAGTCCGCGTTAGCATCCTCTCAGCACCAAACGCATTGAATAAGTAATAACAACTGATGTCATTTGTATTTATGTGTTTTAGAACCTCTTTGGACTAAACCTGGCTTCATAAAGCCGTTTAATTTGTATTTCAGCGGCTGGTGTGGGTGATGTTTGGGGTTGGGTGTGCCTGTGATGCTTGAAGGCCGGATTCGTCACATCGATGCCGGTGTATAATTGTATGCTTCGCTACTGTTTTGATAATGTGCTGTTTAATCTGTCAACATGGGCGTGTATGGTATGTTGCGCTGTGTTTGCTAAATAATAGTAGGCCCTTTCATGATTATAGTTGGCAAACTAATTGTCGACGTTGACTGTCTGTCTGCCGTCATGTTTTGATTCTGTGTTTAAGATCGAATGTTTTTGAAGAAGATAAATAAACAATATTCTTAAATGATATTGCGAGCCATCGGCATCTTAATGTTGAGCAGATTTTAATAAATATTGGCTATGCTGAATTCTGATAAGAAAACATCACTAGCTCAAGAATCATGACATCACATGTAGATGTGAGAGCTTGTCTTGTTCTCGGTAACACTTGATATAGATATATATATACGCCTCATATTATTTAGCTGTCATCATTCTCTCTTACCCACGCGGGTGTTGCCATGCTGTGGCCAGTGATTATTATTTATCCGGCCTAATTCATTTTAGGCTACTTGGCCTGAACTTGCCTTATGTCATGACGTCATTCAGTGTGACGTCTTCATTGCAATCTAATTCTGATTTCATTTCCCCCCTGATATAAACTAATGCCTCTGCCTCACCCTTCCCAGATGTACATGACAAACTGACACACAGTTCTTGAGAATGTTTTTTAGAAATAAAACTGGTGATTTTCCATGAATGTGTTCAGTGTGCTCCCATATGTTTGGAATTATTGTAATTTAGGGGTTTGTTTATGCCCACACAAATGTAATCCAATCTAATTTTTGGATGTGATTTGTCTCCTCTGATCAAAGCTAAAATAAAAATGGCATGAATAAATTAAAATGGATGCACCGATGTATTGGCTAATAATTGGTGGTAGTTGATAAAAGCAATTATCTGCTCTATGTCATTGCAAATTGTTTAAAAACAGCTAATGGTCAAGGCCAATTATATCCTGTCAGTCAAAAGGGGGTGGAAAAACATGTCATACTGCGACTTGTGTGTGGAGAAAATGTCTCTTGTGTAGATTTAGGGCTGTCGAAGTTAATTCAGTAATACTGCACACCCACACCATTAACTCAGGGGTTGCGAACTCCGATCCTGGAGAGCCGCAGCTCTGCAGACTTCTGCTCCAACCCTACTTACAACTCACCTGCCTGTAGCTTCCTAGTAACTGTTCATATCTTGATTACCTTATTCGGGTGTTTGATTGGGGTTGAAGCAAAACTCTGCAGGGCTGCGGCTTTCCAGGACTGATGTTCACCAGCCCTACATTAATGTAATCTCATTTTAAAATACATACATAATACATACACACACATGTACGTATACCATAATTAACGCTGGTTCTATAATATGACCCTATGAATCACACACAGTTCAGGCCAGGGTTGCCAGTTCTGTGTTTTTTCTTTTCACCAAACATTCTTTGTAGCATGCCACCCATCCATTATTCAATAAGAGCTTTGTTCTCTGGTACTTTTAATAAATAAAAAAAAAACAGTCACAGCTCTCTAATTCTGTCCATTTTGTTACAAAATTCAAACAATAAATGCTCAGATTGTTGCATTTATGTTTTTAGTACTAATCAGAATATTGTTAAATTATTGCCAAATATTTATTTAAAACGTAGACTGATTGCGAGATTGTATATTAAAATTTACCTGGTAGTTAAAAGCACCAGATCACAATTAAAGGTGCTGTAAGTTTTTGACTCTTCTAAAGAATAAAAATACCATAATATGTTTGCAGATATTTAAGAAACAAGCTAAGTTAACATACTTGTTTATCTGAAAAACAATGCTGTCTTATTGTCAGTTATTCTCCTTTGAAAATGTGTGTTCCAGGTCAGATTGATAGTCTGTGTTTTGGTTTGTGAAACCCACCCACTGCTAGTTTACTCAATTGAATTTGAGCACCACGGGTTGCCAGCTGGCGAAAAACAGAGCACATTTCATTCACCGTCAAGTGCATTTGTTCCTGTTGGTGCATCAAGTTTGAGGAGGAGGGGACAAGCGGAAAAAAAAAACTCTCATATATATATATATATATATATAGTAATAATAATCAGTATTCACAATTTATTTTTGACATTGCAACTGTGCCCGACTTGTTTTGTAAGTGCATACTCCTACTTCTTTTTAAGCTAAAATTGAAAACCAGAAATTTCTGATTTTTTTCTTCTGTTTTTGTAAATTTTCAGAATCAGAAATGTTCTCTTTGTTTTTATATATAGAAATGTGCATATAACTGCAACCAGATTGTATAGACTTAACACTTTCATATGCTCAGGCATGTATTGAATTAGATCTATTATATTATAGAGCTGAAAGCAGCAGTCACAGTGTTGGTCTAGACTTTCTGTGCGAGTTGAGCAGTGGTTCTTGGAACCCAATTTGAAGCCATTTGTTTTGGGTTGTGTAATCTCAGATTTCAAATATCTTGTGTACAGATGTTTTATAACATTACATTAAGTAGAAATTAGATTGCAATAAAATATTTATATTTGGGCTTTCTATTGGAGAGATTGGTATTTAAAAAATTACACCGTCGAGGTTGGTTATTTTTCATAGAAGGATTGTAAGAACAGCTTGTATGTCCTTTTTGATAAACATGTATACTGACCTTTGCTTTTTGTGTAATGCAGGGAAGTTAAGCTGACTTACTTCCCCTGCTTGGGATATGAATTGTAACTTTAACAGTATAGTAATTAGTTGTTTATTATAAGGAAAGTAAAACCTTCATAGAATTTAATCCAATATTACTAATTAGAGCTTCACAATTTATCACATTAGAATCAAAATATTGATGTGACTTAATGTGTTTGCTTGAATGTGTGGCATGCTTCAAAGTGAATGAGTGGTGCTCTGTTCTGTTCTGTCCTTTACTACACTCCAAACACACATGGTATAGGGCTTTTTTACAGTGGCCTCAGAGCAGTTTGCTGTTTTTGATTGTTCCAGGTGAAGTGTTGGATCAGTTAAAGTCCACAGTTCAGTTTTGTGGTAATGTGAATTGAGAACCCTAAGTTATCAAAGCTTTTTACTCGTGGTCGACCGATATATCACTGTCGACCGATATTTTTGCAATTTTTTTTTTTTTTTTTTTAATATTGGCATCGGCCGATAAGTTTTTCTGCTTGGCCGATATGTTTGAGGTGGGACTTTTATTTCGACGGCACTGAGAAAGGCAGCTCACAGTGCCACATTCTCCCTCTTGTTTACTGTCGTTGTTAACCGTTCTGTCTTATACTAATAAAAGTCTGTCTAATAATCCGATAGAACAGTTAAACAAAGGAATTAATATACACATACAGTATTATGATGATTGCTTTTATATTATTAGTAATAGAAAGGCAAACATTATAATACTTTCTAATTTGCCATCAACATTAAGCAAATATGCCTTTATATAATTTAAACAAATATTTGAATGACTAATGAGCATTTAATTTCACAAGCCATGCAAACTTAGTCTAATCCAGCTGTGAGATCTTTTGAAGTGTGCATTTCTATCTTGCATGATCGCATGTTTTTTAGGACATCCGTATGACTACATAATCCATCTGAATCAAGTGGTTTAATCCAGGTCAGAGACTGTCGCTTTATGTTGAACAAAATTCATTTAGGCTTCATGCACAAGAGCAATGATCAATGCACACACACATAGAGCACATCAAATAGTCAAATGGAAGCCCTAAATGGTGACAGTTTTCATTTTTGTGTGAATTCACTTTAGAAACCCTTTTTCAGAGACATAAGGCATTCTTACACCGTTTTCATAATGACTGCAAAATGTCTTGTAGCATTAAGTTGGAATGAACTGCGCTAAACATAATATTTGATGTTCTTTCCCAAGTCCAGAACACAGCCACATGTCTGGATATCTCATCTGCTCTCTGAAGGCCAGATCAGGCATTTTTCACCTGTGTCAAGATATTTTAGTTTGCTCCGCACAGATTAGAGTGGATATTTGCAGGCTGTCAAAACTGACTGAAAGGATTACAAGGTCTTGTCTCAGTGCCCCAACACCCCAATTCTCGTCTGGACAACTGTTTTATTGGACCACCATCCCCTCAGGATTAGCAAAGGAGATTTACGCCCTGCCACCTCCAGCACTTCCAGTCTGGTTGTTATCGAGGCTCAATGTTATTGTAGATCTTTGGGTTGGCTGTGATGGTTTCTTGTGAGCGCACATGGTCAGAATGAAATGTCTGATTTAATATAAGTTCAGAATGAGTAAGAAAGCTAATAGATTAGTAAAGGCTAAGGCTCCCTCTTTTAATGTGTTTGTAATAGTTTTTTGTCTAGTTAAATCATGTAGACTCAGGTCAGGTCAAGGTCAGAATTATTGCCTCTTCACATTTATCATGTATGAGCTTTTGTGTTTCTTTTTCTAATGAATCTCTCCTTTTCCCCTCTCATTTTTCCTAGATGGCAAGTTGATCAAGTTGGTGTTAGGTCCAGTGGGTCATCAATTTTGTCTTGTGTGTCGCTGTGGACAAAGTCTCCAGGCTGCAAAAGTAACGTCGGTTCGCACAAGAGTGTGAGATTGTGTCTCTCATCCAACAGTTCGTCCTGCTGAGGAACTGCTCCGGACTGTTTGCCAGCTCCCTACTTGGGGCAGAGACAGCGCCCCCACTCTCCTGCCAAAATGGTGTTGTCACAGAGGCAACGAGATGAACTGTGAGTCTGAATTCTCATGTACTCATGATATACAGATCTGTATCTGACACATTAATAGACCACCATATTTGAAATTCTGTCACTTATCAAAATAAATCAAACAGGATCAAAATTGCAGAGTTCAGAGAAGTTGCATCAGTGTATAAGTCCTTTTTTTTATTACATTCAGAAATTGTGTAAAATACCAGTAAATAAAAGTAAATGGTATAGTTTCCCTCACTCCACAAATCCTTTAAATTTGTCTGTATTCAGAACAGTACAGGAATGAAAAATGGAAGTCTAATAAGGAAAAATAAAAAAAAAAGTTATGTAAAGCGAAACCGAAACTGCCAGTGTGTGGGAAATAACTTCTTTCATTTAGCGTGAATCCTAATGTTCACTTTGTGTGTTTTGTGTGCTTGCCGTTAATTGCATTATATAAGCCACTTTAGAATACAAGTTGCAGCATGTTCGAGATGATAAAAAGTGACATTCCTGAAAATACAGCAAGTTTTCACTGTTAAATGGGTAGATATCAATGTGTGATAAAATGAAATGATTATACCCTGTGAAACTTGACATCAAGTGCAGTTCAGTGCACTAGTAAAGAGCATGACTGCCTGCGCCTCAGGGAGCACCCTGCGACAGCTAGTTAGCTTTAATATTTCATAAAGCCTCCACATAGTGGAGGAGGGGTTCATAATTGCGTGACCATCTTTGTGCATTCACAGGTTCCTAGGTTCTCTCGGTAATCTTGGGTGCACCGTAAATCTGTGAATTTCTCAATTCTCTTATTTAAAGAGTGGCAGTGATGAAGAAACTGTTCTGTCTGATATTTGATAAGCATGTTTAGATGTGTCGTTGTTGGCTGACCACCTTGTTTGGAAATAATGTTATTGCTGGAAGCTTGTATTGCTGAAGCCTTTAAGCCAAGGCAACATAACAAACATCAAAAGCCTTCACCCAGTTCAGGCCAATGATTGTAATTCAGCAGCTCACTAAATAATCACTACACTGAAGTTAAATCATGCTTTAATTTTTTTCTTTGAAGGCATACTTCTCCCCAAAATTAAAAGTTTGTCATTAATTACTTCAGACTGTAAGTTACAAGTAAGCTTCACTGCCAGAGTCCAGAAAAGTATGAAAGACATCAGAATAGTCCATATATAAATGAGTGTATGCATTGGAAACTGCTTATGTTTCCGATGTGAACTCTTATTTGTTAATATTGATGTCAAGAAATGTGTGTTTTGCATTGTAGCAGATGCAAAGTAAATATGAGATAGTGGACCTGTTTTGGATGGGGCATTTAAAAGCATAAAATATGAATTTTATGGGGATTGGATATTTTCCCCCGTCACAGCTTTGTGTAGACACTAGTGAAGGGCTTGAGAGCGCAAAATCTTCTTGTAACGCCATCAGGCAGTCAGTGCTATAGTGTTTGAGCTCTTCAGAAAGCCAACTTATGAGTGGTTAGCTCACAGTTGTCTGTGTAGATGAAATTGGCATTGGAGAAAATATTTTAACTGAAAAAGAATGCATTTCACCATTAAGAAACTTATGGAAACATTAAGAAATTGAATGAGGTGGCTGCACTTTGATTCCAGTTTTTGCATATGGTTACTGGACCACTTGTGTTCCACAGCTTCCTTCAGAAAAGTCGCGGTTACTAAAACTAGTCTTGAAGCTGCTGACATCTGTCTAAATTTAGCCCATTGGCCAGCTCATGAAATATTCACCATCATCTGAAGAGGTGAAAGTCTCATTTACATAATGAAGCACAGGAAGAGAAAAGAAGAGGCTGTGTTTCGAGAGACTGCGTGAACGTGTTCAGTCCTCCATTTTGGCATTTCCTGCTGTGTCATTTGAGACTTTTTCCATCCTTAGTGGTGGGTGTCCATGTCAACCAGGGCGCTGTGTTTTGGTTACTTCCAGGCCCTTTCTCCCCCCAGTCTCCACGTTCATTATAGATGGAACTTTCTTACGAAGTTGTCACATCACTTGCAGCTGCGCATGCATTGTGGTGGCAGAAAAACACTGGTTACGTGTGGAGGGAAAGTCCATGGAATAAGAGAAAAATGTATAATTTTGTGCCTTTTGGATGTCAATCAAAATGCTAATAATTTTTATGGAATACTGTCATCTAAGACACTATTTGAAGCTAAACGCAGATGTTTAAATGTACAAAGGATTAAAACTACAACGATTGAAACGACAACAACTGTTACTTCACAGTGCATTAACTATGTTAACAAATACTGTACAACTTTTGATTTCAACAATGAAGGCTATAGCCTAAATGTTGAAATTAACAATGTTGTCGAAGTGCAGTTTACTAATTTTAAATGTTAAATAATTTAGTTAAATAGTTTAATAAATAGAACATTATTGTAAAGTGTTACAGACTTTTTTTATACACCAATTCAGATGTCTCGTGAGTTCAGTGTTGGACAGGTCAGTTGTTTAAACCATTAATTAAATTGAATCGGTTCAAAGGAATCATTAGTTTGCGAATCAGACGTGTGCGGCTCGCGTTGTGTAATTATCTCTGCAGTATAAGATATCGCACAAGATTTGACAACGCAGAAAACATTTTATCACTGGATATTTTTTTGTTTTGTTTTTGTTCGCTCTCTCTCTTTCTCTCTCTCTCTGCTCGTTCTTATATGCACCCTGTTAAACTGATAGGACTTAAAAACACATGCAAATGATAAACTCTCACTCTATGATGGTTAAGCTATGCAATTAATCTGCGAATCACATTCGTCAAGGGCCGGGAACAGCTGGCCTGTACAGTTAATGAATAACAGATTAACTACGACAGCCTACAACGCACATCCTGCGATGTGATTATCATGGATTCGTACATCGCGATATCGATGCTTAAATCGTACAGCCCTAGTTTTAAACCTGAATGAGTTTCTTTCTTCTGCTGAAAATAATGATATTTTGAAGAATGTGGAAAACCAAACAGTTAGTTGCGGTCCACAGCAACATCCGTAGTATTTTTTTTTCCTATAGCATATTACTACGGTATTTCTTCAAAAGTAGATTGTGAAGACATTTTTATCATCCACAGTCAAAAATCATTAGTTTCACCAAATTGGTCTGTAGGACATGAGTATTGCATCACCAAAACATCTTGTCAAAAGCAAAAGAATGGCCTTGTTCACACTGCAGCTAAATACATTTGTCATTTCTATTAAATCACTTCTCTTTCTGTACACAAAGTCTGTTCAATGTTGTTACTTTATAACAATAATGGAGCTGATGCTTTCCTGCACTTGAATTCCATTGTTGCTCAAACTTTTCAGCATTTTTTTTGTGTCCAAGTCTTGATGTCCCTAACAAAATTTACATATCTGTAATTATGTGACTTGCTGCATATTGATCTCTATGCCACTGTCCATGTGATAAGTGCACTTTCATCATTGATCATTTACCATTTGGAGAAAGCCTTAGCTGCATGATTACACGTTTCTTTATCTAATGAAATCACCTCTTTTTCTTTCAGAAATCGAGCAATAGCAGATTATTTGCGCTCTAATGGCTATGAAGAAGCATATTCTGTTTTTAAGAAGGAAGCAGAGTTGGATATGGTAATAGCATGTTTTTACACTAAGCTTCAAAATGGAAAAAGATGTATTAGGTCTCATTCTTGTAATTTCTTCAGAATGAAGAGTTGGACAAGAAGTATGCAGGCCTTTTGGAAAAGAAATGGACTTCAGTCATCAGATTACAAAAAAAGGTCAGTAAATCATTTTTTCAGTATATTCTCTTTAAAAAATAAATAAAAAAAATGGGCTATGTGTCTTAAATAACTGCACAGGTGTCAATTTTTCAAGATAAACAATCCCAGTTTTTTCTCTATTTTTGTTAGGTAATGGAGTTGGAGTCCAAACTAAATGAAGCTAAGGAAGAGATCACTTTAGGAGGCCCTGTGGGACAGAAACGAGACCCCAAAGAGTGGATCCCACGCCCGCCTGAGAAGTACGCCCTCAGCGGCCACAGAAGCCCCGTCACACGCGTCATCTTCCACCCTGTGTTCAGCCTCATGGTCTCCGCCTCCGAGGACGCCACTATAAAGGTGTTTTTATTACTCTGTATTTTTGTGTCAGATGTTGGGACTTTGATAGGCTGCACAAGGATGTATGCATATGCTATACGGATGGTGTGTTGTGCCATGTTTCAGTTTATAAATCCATCTGCTCTTATTCTTTTCTGCTGAGTCACTGAGTGTCTCTATGGAGAAACCCTGATGCTCTGGTTTCCCAGGGCAATGGCGCAGTGAGCAGTTCTCTGGAGTGTTCTCAGCCTGCATTTCTTTCTTTGTGCATTTCTCTGTACCTTCTGCATAGCAAGACATGGATGGATCCCAAGTAAATATCACAGCCAGACTGCTGGAGACATGTTGCATCACACCTATTTATATAGGTCTTCTAGAAATCCCCTGTTGCCATTTGCAGTTGAAATGATATACTCTTCTATGCTACGTTTAAAACCTGCTATTAAGCTTTGCAACTATACATTTAACATTCTAGATTGGAGCTTTAGTGTAAAGTAGAGCTTGCAAAAATAAAACCGTACTGGTTTTTCAAGAGTATTTGATGACTCTGCGTGTTAATATTTGCCTAATGTAAATGATACTGTGCAGCTCTAGCAGTCTTTGGTGTTTGGGGAAACCAAGCATTGAGTTAACAGTGTGAGTGATGCATTGTCATGAACGATGCAAAAACAGTCCTGTTTGTGTCACTTGATTGTGTCACTTGATGAGTTTGCAAAAATTTTGGTTTAGGTAAATTACAAATATTTAAATATTTATTTTAAGATTTTCCCAATATGGATCACTAATAATGAGCACTCTAGTTTTTTTTATATATATATATATTTATAATTCTGTATGCACAACCCTTCAGAAGTTTGAGATATAATGTTTAGTATATGTTAACAGATCACATCAGTTATTGAACAATTATTATGCTACTATATAGTGTATTATTTATTGTATATTTTGATTTGATTGCATATTTATAACGTATAATATATCGATCTATCTGTGGGTTTTGTCCAGAATTGCATTGGTGTAGTTTGATTCTGAAAAATGAATTTTGTGTGTTAAGGGGCTTTCGTACCAGAGGAACCTTTTCATGGTTCCTTGAACTATTGGCAGAATTTTCCTCTCTTTGGTGTGTTCGCATTGCAGGAACTAGGAACAGTTTTAATTCGTTAATTCGTTTACTTCGTTTGAGGGAACAAAATTAGCTCTTACTTCAATCAATCAATCAATCACCTTTATTTATATAGTGCTTTAAACAAAATACATTGCGCCAAAGCACTGAACAACATTCATTTGGAAAACAGTGTCTCAATAATGCAAAATGATAGTTAAAGGCAGTTCATCATTGAATTCAGTTATGTCATCTCTGTTCAGTTGAAATAGTGTCTGTTTTAATTTGCAATCAAGTCAATGATATCGCTGTAGATGAAGTGACCCCAACTAAGCAAGCCAGAGGCGACAGCGGCAAGGAACCGAAACTCCATCGGTGACAGAATGGAGAAAAAAACCTTGGGAGAAACCAGGCTCAGTTGGGGGGTCAGTTCTCCTCTGACCAGACGAAACCAGTAGTTCAATTCCAGGCTGCAGCAAAGTCAGATTGTGCAGAAGAATCATCTGTTTCCTGTGGTCTTGTCCTGGTGCTCCTCTGAGACAAGGTCTTTACAGGGGATCTGTATCTGGGGCTCTAGTTGTCCTGGTCTCCGCTGTCTTTCAGGGCAGTAGAGGTCCTTTCTAGGTGCTGATCCACCATCTGGTCTGGATACGTACTGGATCCGGGTGACTGCAGTGACCCTCTGATCTGGACACAGACTGGATCTGGTGGCCACGGTGACCTCGGAACAAGAGAGAAACAGACAAATATTAGCGTAGATGCCATTCTTCTAATGATGTAGAAAGTACGGTTATGTGAAGTGTTCCGGTTCCAGTTTACCTAATTAATGCAGCCTAAAAATCCTTTAACGGATTTGGATATTAAAAGCATATTAGTATGTTATGTGTATGCCAGGTTAAAGAGATGGGTCTTTAATCTAGATTTAAACTGCAAGAGTGTGTCTGCCTCCCGAACAATGTTAGGTAGGTTATTCCAGAGTTTAGGCGCCAAATAGGAAAAGGATCTGCCGCCCGCAGTTGATTTTGATATTCTAGGTATTATCAAATTGCCTGAGTTTTGAGAACGTAGCGGACGTAGAGGAGTATAATGTAAAAGGAGCTCATTCAAATACTGAGGTGCTAAACCATTCAGGGCTTTATAAGTAATAAGCAATATTTTAAAATCTATACGATGTTTGATAGGGAGCCAGTGCAGTGTGGACAGGACCGGGCTAATATGGTCATACTTCCTGGTTCTAGTAAGAACTCTTGCTGCTGCATTTTGGACTAGCTGTAGTTTGTTTACCAAGCGTGCAGAACAACCACCCAATAAAGCATTACAATAGTCTAACCTTGAAGTCATAAATGCATGGATTAACATTTCTGCATTTGACATTGAGAGCATAGGCCGTAATTTAGATATATTTTTGAGATGGAAAAATGCAGTTTTACAAATGCTAGAAACGTGGCTTTCTAAGGAAAGATTGCGATCAAATAGCACACCTAGGTTCCTAACTGATGACGAAGAATTGACAGAGCAACCATCAAGTCTTAGACAGTGTTCTAGGTTATTACAAGTAGAGTTTTTAGGCCCTATGATTAACACCTCTGTTTTTTCTGAATTTAGCAGTAAGAAATTACTCGTCATCCAATTTTTTATATCGACTATGCATTCCATTAGTTTTTCAAATTGGTGTGTTTCACCGGGCTGTGAGGAAATATAGAGCTGCGTATCATCAGCATAACAGTGAAAGCTAACACCATGTTTCCTGATGATATCTCCCAAGGGTAACATATAAAGCGTGAAGAGTAGCGGCCCTAGAACTGAGCCTTGAGGTACTCCATACTGCACTTGTGATCGATATGATACATCTTCATTCACTGCTACGAACTGATGGCGGTCATATAAGTACGATTTAAACCATGCTAATGCACTTCCACTGATGCCAACAAAGTGTTCAAGTCTATGCAAAAGAATGTTGTGGTCAATTGTGTCAAAAGCAGCACTAAGATCCAATAAAACTAATAGAGAGATACACCCACGATCAGATGATAAGAGCAGATCATTTGTAACTCTAAGGAGAGCAGTCTCAGTACTATGATACGGTCTAAATCCTGACTGGAAATCCTCACATATACCATTTTTCTCTAAGAAGGAATATAATTGTGAGGATACCACCTTTTCTAGTATCTTGGACAGAAAAGGGAGATTCGAGATTGGTCTATAATTAACTAGTTCTCTGGGGTCAAGTTGTGGCTTTTTTATGAGAGGCTTAATAACAGCCAGTTTGAAGGTTTTGGGGACATATCCTAATGACAATGAGGAATTAATAATAGTCAGAAGAGGACCTATGACTTCTGGAAGCACCTCTTTTAAGAGCTTAGATGGTATAGGGTCTAACATACATGTTGTAAGTTTAGATGATTTAACAAGTTTATACAATTCTTCCTCTCCTACAGTAGAGAATGAGTGGAACTGTTCCTCAGGGGGTCTATAGTGCACTGTCTGATGCGAAACTGTAGCTGACGGCTGAATGGTTGCAATTTTATCTCTAATAGTATCGATTTTAGAAGTAAAGTAGTTCATAAAGTCATTACTGCTGTGGTGTTGGGAAATGTCAACATTTGTTGAGGCTTTATTTTTCGTTAATTTAGCCACTGTATTGAATAAATACCTGGGGTTATGTTTGTTTTCTTCTAAAAGAGAAGAAAAGTAATCAGATCTAGCAGTTTTTAATGCTTTTCTGTAGGATATGCTACTTTCCCGCCAAGCAATACGAAATACCTCTAGTTTTGTTTTCCTCCAGCTGCGCTCCATTTTTCGGGCTGCTCTCTTTAGGGTGCGAGTATGCTCATTATACCATGGTGTCAAACTGTTTTCCTTAACCTTTCTTAAGCGTAAAGGAGCAACTGTATTTAAAGTGCTAGAAAAGAGAGAGTCCATAGTTTCTGTTACATCATCAAGTTGTTCTGAGGTTTTGGATATGCTAAGGAATTCGGATACATCAGGAAGATAACTTAAAAAGCAGTCTTTTGTGGTAGAAGTGATGGTTCTTCGATACTTGTAACAAGAAGTAGAATTTACAATTTTGGCTATATGAAGTTTACACAGAACTAAATAATGATCTGAGATATCATCACTTGGCTGAATAATTTCAACACTATCAACATCAATTCCATGTGACAGTATTAAATCTAGAGTATGATTTCGACAATGAGTAGGTCCTGAAACATGTTGTCTAACACCAATAGAGTTCAGAATGTCTATAAATGCTGATCCCAATACATCTTTTTCATTATCGACATGGATATTAAAATCACCAACTATTAAGACTTTATCTGCAGCCAGAACTAACTCGGATGTAAAATCACCAAACTCTTTAATAAAGTCTGTATGGTGCCCTGGTGGCCTGTATACAGTAGCCAGTACAAACATAACAGGGGATTTATCATTAACATTGGTTTCTCTGGATAATGTTATATGAAGCACCATTACTTCAAACGAGTTATACTTGAAGCCTGCCCTCTGAGAAATCCTGAAAACGTTATTATAAATTGAAGCAACTCCTCCCCCTTTGCCTTTTAGACGCGGCTCGTGTTTATAACAATAATCTTGGGGGGTGGACTCATTTAAAATAATGTAATCATCAGGTTTTAGCCAGGTTTCTGTCAAGCAGAGCACATCTATATTATGATCAGTTATCATATTATTTACAAAAAGTGTTTTCGTAGAAATGGATCTGATATTCAATAAGCCAATCTTTATCATTTGTTTATCCATATTGCATTTGTTTTTTATTTGTTGAACCTCAATTAAATTGTTAACCTTAACTTGGTTTGGACGTTTTTTGTATTTTCTAGTTCGTGGAACAGACACAGTCTCTATAGTGTGATATCTAGGTGAAAGAGTCTCTATGTGCTGAGAATTAACTTACTTCACAGTAGGTCTTAGATGGATCTATAGGAACTTCCAGTGAAATAAGTGTATGCTGATTGGCCAAACGCATACAAAACACCTGCAACCCGGCAATTTTCAAAAGCCAAGTAAAAATATTTTCTCCATGAACATGGAAAACATCGATAAGGGCATTTACCCATGGTCTGTAGCGTTGTGTTCTTTGTTCATCCTCGAAGATAACACTGCAAGTTGTCATAGGAGATTAATCAGATTTTCATGCTCTTTCAATTGTGAAAATTGTGCGTTCACATTCCATTTCCTCTATTACTGTATCCTCCATTCATCGGTTATTGACATTTGTAAATACCACGAATAAAGACCTCACCAACGGCCTCTTCAGAATTCCTGCTTCCAGGAAAATGGGTCAGAGAAAAAAATAGGATCTCCAGGAATGACCCTGCTGGCTAGTACTAGAACTGCACTGTGTGAAATCACCGATGTTCTGAAAGTACCAGAGCACTCAAATGTTTTATTCAGGCTACATAAACTGTCTTTGAAAGTGTGCAACATTTATTATAATTTTGAATCACTTTGAAACAGGTGTGTAAGTATGTTCCGTTGCATTCTTTTGCAGGTTTGGGACTATGAGGCTGGGGATTTCGAGCGTACCCTGAAGGGTCACACTGACTCAGTGCAGGACATCTCCTTTGATCTGAATGGAAAGCTGCTGGCTTCTTGCTCCGCAGACATGACCATCAAACTCTGGGACTTCCAGGGCTTTGAGTGCATCAGGACCATGCACGGTGTGTATTTGCTGCCACATTATAACCGTTATTCAACCCTACTGCTGGAAGAACTTCCTTAAAGGGGGGGTGAAATGCTATTTCATGCATACTGAGTTTTTTACACTGTTAAAGAGTTGGATTCCCATGCTAAACATGGACAAAGTTTCAAAAATTAAGTTGTACGTTTGAAGGAGTATTTCTGTTCCAAAAATACTCCTTCCGGTTTGTCACAAGTTTCGGAAAGTTTTTTTCGAGTATGGCTCTGTGTGACGTTAGATGGAGCGGAATTTCCTTATATGGGTCCTAAGGGCACTTCTGCCGGAAGAGCGCGCGCTCCCGTATAGCAGGGCACTGAGGGCACAACAGACGTTCACTGATCAGAGCGAGAGCGTCGCGAAATGTCACAGAAGTGTGTTTTTGGTTGCCAGGGCAAGACATCCCTGCACAGATTACCAAAAAAAAAAAAACAGCATTTAGGGACCAGTGGACGGAGTTTATTTTTACAGAGCATCAACGGAGTTGTTCAAGTGTTTTTGTTTGTTCCCTGCATTTCGAAGATGCTTGTTTTATAAACAAAGCCCAGTTTGATGCCGGATTTGCGTATCGTTTATTTCCTAAGGATGATGCAATCCCAATGAAAAAGGGTCACGATTGTGTGTTGGAACCGCAGGCGGTGAGTAAAACTGCTTAAAATATCTCTGCTTCCTTGTTAGTGCGTCCGCCTCCCATCGGAGACCCGGGTTCGAGCCCCGCTCGGAGCGAGTCGTTGCTGCTGCTGCTCTCGTTCAGTTTCAGCCTCGGGATCTGATTCTGGATCATAAATATACGCTGAATCTGACTGTTAGCTATGGTTTGTTTTGGATGTTTTTTTCCTCACGGTAATGTCACAGCTTCCAAACGCTCTCAACGCAAAAGCCTACTGGCGCTCGTGATTCTTTAGCTCCGCCCACACGCCACGCCTCCAGCCGGTTGTGTTTTTCCAGGAAAAATCGGAACAGACTATCTTTCTCTTATGAATATAATAAAACTAAAGACTTTTTCGAGTTATGAAGGATGCAGTACTACTCTATATACTCAAGATTAACAGGATATTGAGTGAAAACAAGCATTTCACCCCCTCTTTAAATGGCCTTTGACTCACCATGTACTGCAGCCACCTCCAATATAGGCTTAAAGCTTACTGGGATCCTTATTAGTGTGCTGGAGAATCCTCTCTCTGGATGCTGAGACTCAGTCAGGACCTGTTGGTCCAGGGGGAGGGGTAAAGGTTTGTTTGGGTTAGGATTAATCATGCTGACAGATTTAATCTCTCTCTCAAATAACAAAGGTTCCTCTTTTAACCAAATGCCGCAAGTCCTGTCCTTTACATCTGTCAGTAAATTACTAGATATTTAAAATGAAGATTCTGGTTAATTTTTGTTTTGTTTTGTTTGTTTGACATTGGATAAATGCTTCTAACCATAAGACCAGTTGCTTGAATCTTAACTGTAACTAAGCTTTCCCCTGCACCTTTTATCTCATTCGTCCTCCTCCTCACATCCTCAGGACATGATCACAATGTGTCGTCAGTTGCCATCATGCCCAACGGTGATCACATAGTGTCTGCTTCCAGGGATAAGACCATTAAAATGTGGGAGGTGGCCACTGGGTGAGTAATACTGAAGTGCATTGTGATCCGAATATTGAACACTCAAGAATTTGAGTGAGTCACATGTAGCTTTGAATGTCTTGTAGAGTTTGTCATGTTATTGCCTCAAGCCAAGTAATTACATAATTTGTCTTTTTTCTTTTTTTTTACATAGCAATAAAACATTCTGTGTTAGCATATGCATATCAATGTATAATGATTCTCATGGTCTTGCCACAGCTACTGTATGAAGACGTTCACGGGTCACAGGGAGTGGGTGCGTATGGTCCGGCCCAATCAAGACGGCACACTATTGGCCAGCTGCTCTAATGACCAGACGGTGCGCGTGTGGGTGGTGGCCACCAAGGAGTGCAAGGCGGAGCTGCGGGAGCACGAGCATGTGGTGGAGTGCATTTCCTGGGCCCCTGAGAGCGCACACCCCACCATATCTGAGGCTACAGGTTCTGAGGTACATTGTGTTGGTTGATGTGAGCCTCATTTTCCCTTTTCTGCATCATCATCATGATCCTCTAGGATGGTATAATGTCTTTCGTTAATAATTTATTGTGTTTACTCTCTTCCAGAACAAGAAGAGTGGAAAGCCTGGGCCATTCCTGCTATCCGGATCCAGAGACAAGACCATTAAAATGTGGGACATAAGTACTGGCATGTGCCTCATGACACTGGTGAGTTAAGCTATAGTTCAGGCAGCTTCATTGAATTATATCTATAGCTATACTGCCTGTGTTCAGAATAGAAAACACCCTCACTGCATTCGGCTAATTTTTTTTTAAAATTTTTTTAGCTGTTAACAAGTTTCCACTCAAGTTTTCACTTTCAAAAAAGAAGGTCATAATAATGAAATCAAACTGAAATTTAAGATACTAAGTTGTAATTTAGAGATCGAATGTTGATATTGACTAAAGTTGTCAGTAAAAATGTGAAAATGAGATACTAAATTACGAGATTTGTCCAATTGTTAAGACAAAATGTTCAATAGTGTAAAAATGTATGAAGCACTGCTCACAAAGAAGTCTCTGTCAAACCAAGCAACGTTCTGCTTGTTAGCACGGTGACTTGAACCCGTTGTGAAATCTGAGTGGGAAATTTGTATAGAATTCCTGATTATATGGATTCCTTTTGAAATGTGACTGCACCGGTCATAAATATGAGAAGTTGATTAGTTGTGATTATGAGACACTAAGTCATACCTGAAAAGTTGGAATTTTTTTTTTCCTTTATAATTATGACTTTGTTGTAATTAGGGATGCACCGGTTGACCGCCCATAAATCGTAACCAGCCGGTTTTTGCTTAAAATACGCGATCAGCAATCGGCCGGTTTTTGGTCTTTTTCTGGCCAATTTTTCCGGAAGTGAGGCCGCGTGCACAGATTACATTATAATCATTCGCTATCATGTCATTTGTGTGGAAGTATTTGGAAATCTGTGCGCAGGACACAGGCAGCCGATCAGCACTGGAAATGAAGAGCTACATGTCTGAGGCACAGATAGCAGGTAGCGTTGTTGTACTGGTGCTCAAATAAGAGCATTTCCTGCACGCACTAGCTGCACGAGCGTATACTGTACCGGTCCGCGCCCCGAACACGAGTAGACCGTGAAGAGATGTTCAGCTCAACTTCTCACATGTTGGATGAGAAACGAAACGGACTAAACTGACAAAACTGAAATGCTTTTTTTTTTTTGTAAAGTAGAACCTGCATACACGTTTGAAAAGACAGAAGTAGCCTAAACGTCAGTTCTTTATAGGAGGATTATTTTTATTTTACCTTAAAAATACATCGACTTACTTTGATTTAAAAATCACCTGCTGTAGCACACTGAAAAAGTCTTTCATTCATCCAATTAAAAAATTTATGGGTAATGATTCACATTTACACATTAATTTTTTTAACTGGAGACAATAGTTATTTATTTTTTCATTGGCTGATTTTAACATTTTGGAATAATTTACTAATATAGCATACTTTTTTATTCTCACTGGTAAAGCTTTTTTTAAATTTAAAACCAAATTTAAAAACTAAAACAAATACTGAACGCTGATTAAGAAACCTCTTATAGAATGTGTGTTGATTGTGTTGTTTGGACTGTAGAACTATGCAGTTGTTGCCTTTAATTTCACATGATTACAGTTAATCTTTCCATTTAAGGCCAGTTCTATGTAGTTTCAACCCAATTCAGAAACAAAAGCTAAATGCTGATGTCTGTAGCATCTGTGTTTGTATTGAATGTAGTCTGCTTACTGTGCACATACTGATGTTAATTTCAGATGGTTACAGTTATTGTTTTCAATAGCCAAAAGCCAGTTTGGCCTATTGAATACCAAATAAACATCTTTTTTATGCATACTTTCCTTCTTTCTTGTTTGTTGCTTAAAGATAAACAAAAATCGGAAATCGGTATCGGAATCGGCCAGTTTGCTTGTAAAAAATCGGTATCGGAAACGGCCATGAAAAATCCTGATCGTGCATCACTAGTTGTAATTGCCTGTTAGTATCATCTTAACACTTGGTCATAATTTGAATGCTTTTTTAATTTGTTATAAAATTATTTCAACTTGTCATTAAAGACCTGCCAAAGTATTGCTTTTTCCTTATTTGTGGTGGAAATGGGCCACCATTTATTTGATGCTCAACAATTTTAAACCGTTGTGTGTTACATTGTGACACTGTCATTGTTGAATCCTGAGTTTTCAATTTCTGAAAACTTTTTTTTCAATCCAATTTAGTTTATATAGAGAGTTAGTAACAGTCCAGTTAAATAAAGAGTTAAAGGATGTTTAAAGTAGCAGCTGATTCCTTCCCTCTGCTTTATTTCTCATGCTATTAATTAACAGTTGCATTGCATTACCCAATACAATGTCCTCTATTTTATAATGCACATTTTAGTGAAATGTATTCATGGTATTCCATGCATATAGAGATTTTGCCTTGCAATCATTGTATACTTTTTTTAAACATGGCCAGTGTATATATATCATACTCTATTTACTGCTTTGTATTTGATTGATTGGTGAAGTATTAGCAAACTGCTTTTTCAAATACACACTGGAGTGACTTTTCCCATTTCCTAGATCTATTGAATCATACAGCAAATTCTGGGCTTTTATCCATCGTTTCTCCTTCTTCTTTCATCTTTTCTTCACTCGCCTCAGGTCGGTCATGATAACTGGGTGCGTGGAGTGCTGTTCCATCCTGGTGGGAGATTTGTAGTGAGCTGTGCTGATGACAAGACCCTGCGCATCTGGGACTATAAGAACAAGCGCTGCATGAAGACTCTGAGTGCCCATGAACACTTTGTGACCTCTCTGGGTAAGTCAAGCAGATGATGAAATTTGAGTCTCCATACACCATTAAATAAATGCAATATCCATCCTCTCTTCCACAGATTTCCACAAGACTTCTCCTTACGTGGTGACAGGAAGTGTAGATCAAACGGTGAAAGTGTGGGAATGTCGCTGATCTCCACAGGATCCCCCCCCCCCCCCCCCCAACGCCACCACTTTGGCCACTCCCACACCTGCTCTTCAGGAAGCACTCATTACTATGGTTACCACCTCATCCAGCTCTCTTCTAATAACTATTGTCCTTTCATGTAAATTACTCTGGATGTAGTTTGAGCTTATTAAATGTTACACAAGACACTCACATGGTAAAAAAAAAAAAAAAGAAATGAGTAAAAAGTAAACAAGTATTCTTGCATGGTGAATCCAGACCTTGTATACTGTACATTATTTGCTTCTCCTCATCTAAAGTACCGTAGGGATGCGGAGCACAGGTGTTGCTCTCGCCTCAAGCGTTTATGAACAGAAGGCAGAGTTCAGGATACAGGGCACTCAAAACCCTTCTGTTGGACATTTACATTTTCTTTCTTTGACGCTTGTCACATTCTGCTTTACAGAAAAGAAAGACTTTTAAACATTTAAACTGACTGAAGATGAACAGCATGACATGTCTGTTCCGGGGGTCTGTAATGTAATTTAACTGTATGAACACCTGAAAGCTCAAAAGATTCGTCACTTTAAGAAGTGGTAACAACTTCAGTTCACATTATTGAATCGTTCTCATCCATGAAGTCCTTTCCATTTAAAAAGCAGGCAAATCTTCATGCAATCCCATTAGAAACTAAGTGCAGGAAACATGATATGAGCTTTTAAAAGGACATGGATCAGTAAAGTGCACTTGTCCCCGGAGAAAATAGGGTTTACATTTTTGTTTTTGCTTTCTCTTTTTTTTTTTTTTGTACAGAAGATCTCATTCTGACACCCTCTGTCACCACGTCTCGGAAATGGAGGACTTTGACATACTTTATTTACTGATAGAGGGCAAGTGAAGTGTCATTTTACTCCTCCTTAATTGCGCACATTCACCATTTCCAGAACTGCGTTAAACTTTCGGGACAAATGCAGCTACATCTCATCCACGGTCTGATTTCTTCCCAGATTTCTCTCTGACCGCCCACATTCTGCCTCCCTATTCTCTGAAATGACTTCATTGGGTCATGGGTTTCACTAACCCCTCCTCGCGAAACGCTCTGCGTCATTGATATAGCGCTTTCATTGCTTGGTCATTCTGCTGCTTGCTTGCACCATCTGCTGCCCGTCCGCTTGTGCACGCGTTTGTGAAGACTTCAGGAGACGGTGCCCGTACAGGCTTTCTGATGTGCTCTGTGGTACTGCTCAGTGACCATGTGCCGAGGAGCTCATCTAGTCAGTCTCTCTTGATTCAGGCAGGTTCTTGGCATTGCAGAAGAGGATGCTTTTTTTTTAAAGTGACACCTCCACCGTAGATCAACGTGCAATATCTATAGGCTGCTCTGTGTTAACTATTAAGGTGTGTATGTGTTTTCTATGAACACAGTTCTGGGAAGATGGCCTCCTGATCAGATTAACAGGGCAGACAGGTGTGAGTTTGAAAGGTAATCAGTCCACTGGCTGCCGTACAAGGCAACAATTGGCAACTTATAAGACTACATCAGTGGTGAGTAGATTGCTGTGCTTGCTGGTCCGCAGCGTACTGTTTCCAACAGTAGAGTCATGTATGCCCAACCACTGCCATCCTAAAGCTGTGTATGTAGAATCTATGGATGTGTGCGTGGATGTCACTTCCTGTCTGTGAGCACACGGCGGACTCTGACTCCAGCTATTCGCTTTCTCTGCCTTGTTAATGTGCTGAGAATCCCCAGTATCGAGGACTTCATTCTGCTTCTTGTGGTCTCACTGTTGACACACACTCGTGCACTCACATAAATAAATAATTGTCCATCAGTATATCTTGATGTCATTGTTTGCAACATAATTAAAATAATAAAATATCTGTAAATATACATCAGCCCAATCTGTTGTTGTTCTTTCATCAAGGGTAGTGGCCAAAATATTGCCATTCTCTCTCTGTGGGAATAATGCAACATTTCAACCAAAATAGTTGTTTTCAACAGGTCTGTGAAGGGGATTCGATATTATTCAGTAATATTTATTTGTAGAAAAAGTTTACTAATACAATATAAGTTTATTAAATCAAGTAAATGTAAATATTATATAGCCATTGTTTTGCAGTGTAAGAATTATAATATAGTAACATATACTGTACATGGTTTCTTAAAATAAGATCCATGTTGTAAAATGTTGAAAGACCTTAGATGCATTTTATTATATAAAATAATAGGGTTGTGCTGATAGATGATATAGTCAGAGATAACGCCTGTGGCTGATGCTCTTTAGTGATGTCAAGATGATTATAATAATAATTATTATTAGGCTAATATTACCATCTAATTAATATCAGGGTTTATTTGTTCCCTTCGGTTTCTTTTTACGCACACGTTATAACCACACACACACACACACACACACGATTCAGTTGAGTTTATGAATGCAGTGGCCAATCAGAGGCATTCAGATGAGTAATCGCTGAAACACGCAGTTTTGTTGAGTGCGCGTGCTGCTGACTGAATTCTGCTGTCTCTCTTCTCTCACCATAAACAGAAAACGCAGATGTAAGTATAAGGGAGCTGATTTAACTTGGGCCAGTAAATGATGTAGCTGCTGTTTTATGCAGTCTATAATTTGTAAATTACAATGTTTTTATTAAATTGTGATCACGTTAAATACAAATTCCGTGTATTAAATAAGCAATATGATATCATGTATAATATAATATGTTAACCAGAACTGTGTGGTTGATGAATTTTTGAAAAGGGCCATGTTTGTAGGCTTATTCTGTTCACTGGTCTTGTGTCATCTGCAACAGTGACTTTGTTCTGACCTTGCACATCTAATGATGTCATGCCTGAGAAACTTCGGCTGGCTGGCGCCAAAACAGCCGTTTCCATGGAAACAGTGGATGATGCAGCGTGGACACAGCATTGAAGACGTCAATAATGTCGCTCTCTTTTTCACTCCAGCTTCTGTTCATTTTTATTTGTTGCTTGTTCCTGCAGATAATACAATACAAGTCAACAATTGAAAACTAAACCATTAAAGCGTTTTCATTGCGTTTATCTGCCACTTGTGCATTTGTAGACGTCATTTGACAAACCAGAAACTACTTCATATAAACTTATAATGGTCCTAACATGGGTATAGAAAAAAATAACATCATTTATGTAAGGGCAAATTATACGGTTTAATTTAAGACCTCATTACATCCCTAGTGTTGAGGATATTAGGAACAATAATATATTTCAGCCTACTACATCAGACATTTAGACACATGCCACTGTATCCTGGCAACAGTGTGTGTGTGTGTGTGTGTGAGAGAGAGAGAGAAGGCTCAGTTCTCTCTATGGAGTCTCTAATGAGTCGGCCAATGAGATGCCCATTGTTTGTAAAGGATTCAGTGTCCAGTGTCCAGTGACATTTTGGCCAATGTCTTCATTTCCTGCTCTCTCTCTCTCTATATATATATATATCCGGTGTCAGATACATTTTACTAGTCTGTGTTAAAGTATAAATTGTGAGAAAACAATAAGCTGTGCAAAATTTGGTGTTGTGGCATCGTTGACAAAAAATGTCTGAAGTTATTAGCATGTAAATACTGTTTTCTCAAGAGGGCTTTTAATACCACTAGATGGAGCACTTGCATTGAAAAAAAATATAGTATAACAATACCATAAAACATAACTTAGAAATAAATCGTGACATTTTTCAATTAAAACCCATCTAGTCAATAAATTCTCATTGATGAGTGCATGCACAAAAAGTTTTTTTGAATGTTACTGTTATTACCATGTTATTGTTAAATTCTTCCATCCCTTTTCATTGTGAAATTTATAAAAACTAGTGCTGTCAAAAGATTAATTATATCCAAAAGAAAATAAAAATTCACATAGTATATGTGTGTGTACTATTGTACTATTGTGTGTACTATTATGTATATGTAAATACACATCTATGCATGTATATATTTCAGAAAAATATGCTATGTATACATATTAAATATATTTACATATAAATTATTTGGATATAAATATATTTTCAAAAATATTTTCAAAATATATACTGTATGTGTGTGTATTTATATATATATATACATAAATATACACAGTACACACAGATATATTATGAAAATAAACATTTATTTTGGATGTTATTATTCGTTTGATGGCACTAATAAAAACATAATCCCTGAGAATTACCAGTATCATTTAATTAAATGAACTTGTTACTCCAATAACATAGCAGTCCAAATTTATATCAAACTCTTATTTTATTTATTTAATAAAACAACATTAATGTTACTCTGGAATGTTTATGCAAGTAAATTAACATGTATACTATACACTTACAAAAGATGTCATTGTGGTTGTACCTTTTCAAAAGGCATGAATTGTGGATATTACCTTAAAAGATCATATAGTACCTTAAGAGGGTTAGTTCACCCAAAAATGATAATTAGGTTGTGTTTTACTCACCCCCGAGGCATCCTAGGAGTATATGACTTTCTGCTTTCAGGCGAATCCAGTCAGAGTTATATAAAAGTTGTCTTCAATATTTCAAGATCTATCGTTGGAGTCAGTGGGTATTGCATTGCTTCAGTCCAAAAGAAGTTAAATAAAAAGCCCCCTTCTGTAAAAATAATTTAAAAAGTGTCTCACGCAGCTCCGGGTGGGGGGTGAATGAAGGCCTAAACATGTTAATGTTTATCAACAAAATTCAGTCCCAGAAGTGTGTATGAGGAGGGAAAAGGCTAAAATATAATACAAATAAATTTTTGAGACAAAACAAACTTATAGATAAAAAATAATAATAATCAGCCTAAGCATAAAGCAGCTGATACCCAAGTTGTAATAGGCCCCAAAATGTGTAACTTTTATTTAAATTGTTGTATCTAAGAAAGAAAGAGAAAAGATGTGTATTTGTATAGTTGTGCCTTATTTGCAAAATTTGCTTTGTGTACTAAAAACTAAGATTTTTTTGTGTGTCTCTTCCATGTCAAAACAGATGCAAATGCATTATTTAATCAAATAAAAAATATATATTTTAAAAGAGTAATTATAATTATATTCTAAATTATATTTAATTTAGATATAGTATACAATTATGGAGATGTTACCATGTTTCAGCAGTTGACTTGAAAGACACCTCACTTTTATCATCCCAGCCTGCAGTGAACCTGCGAGACGTCTCTGGGAGGAGCTGTGAAGGACAGTCAGACTGCAGTCTTTGTGCTGTGTGTTGTTAGTAAAGTGTGCATGAGCTGTATGTGTTGACATCTGCTATTTTTGTCTTTGTGAAACAGGTGTGCATACACAGACATGCACTTAATGTTGACTGTCTATGTGTGTATTTGTATGTATGTGTATTACCATGTTGCAGCTCTGAGCTCAGTGCTGATTGGAGGAGAGGCCCTGACTGTGTTCTAGTCATCTAGGGTATCCCTACAAATCAGCCAATCACAGTCTGTTGCCATGCAAGCACTCATTCATAGAGATTTCAGCATGCACAAGCTGTTACACAGCATCTTAAAAAAAGCTGCTTCACATTTTTTACATTTAAAATAGTACAAGGACCATTAAAAAGTCTTTATATTGTTAATTATTATTATCACTACTAATAATAATAGCCGTTGTGGATTATCATTGCAACTGGCCAAATTCTGGATTCAGGCCATATATCTTGCTTAAAAGCAATAAGGTCCTTTCATTGTGCATTACGTAGCATTAATTTGAAGAGAAAAAAAATATTGAAATCCAAAGTATATTAATAGTTAAAGCAATCATAGGCCTAGTAAGTGTTTAAATACTATAAGACGTTGTATTATTTAAATTAAATATTATTTAAATAAGTATTTTTAAATACTATACAGCTTTCCAGAAATGAAGTTTCCGTTTCAAAAGCGTCTGATTTGCATTCTAACAACTAAACGGTTTCCCTTTTAGTTAGGTTTAGAGCTGTTTCTTTCCTAAAATACATTTTCAGATATATGGAATAAATCATAAACATTTGTTCATTGAATCATAGAGATTCTTGCGATGATTTCGACGGTACACAGTGAACATCGCCTACCCAAAAGCTAATCCACGATCTGGGCGTGGTCATTTCGACACTCGTTCGAGATGATTGGCAGGTACCAAGACAGCAAGGCAGGCTCACACTCTATGGCAAGCCGCTTCAACACGTAAAATGAAAACTAAAATACGCATATATTTGGTAACTAGCACATATAATTTTTAGATAGCAGTAGTATACAATAGTGACTACATACCCGAGTCCAAAAAAGTTGGGACACTGTACAAATTGTGAATAAAAATAGAATGCAATGATGTGGAAGTTTCCAATTTAAATATTTTATTCAGTATACAACATACAACATTGACTTATCAAATGTTTAAACTTTTTCCCCACAGGTTATACTTGTACTACGCATGTGCAAGGTTTCATGACACCAACTTCATTTACATCTCTATCCAGAATGCCGGTGTCTTTTACTTAGAATGTAAGGTAACATATTTGTGTTCGATATAAAATGCTTTGACTGGTATTCCGGTGCCTTCGCATTGTTATCACCCTAATTTCATTTCATATGATTTGGCACACACCACAACTCGATTTCACCAATTCGTCTCCGCTGTCAACAACTGTGCGCATGCGTCAGTGGAACCAGACGATAGGCTTAAATATTTCCCGGCTTGACTGTTAAAAGCAGATAAGTGGCTCTCCAGCGAGAGGGGCCGGACATGTGCATACAACCGTCATTTTTGCCGTTACAGGTTTTCCTTATATAGTTGTATTGAGGATTGAGAAACTGGCATGTCTCTCATAAATTGTCTCTGGTATGGGACACCATACTTGGATGTATGTCACATCATCACCAAAAGTGAAAGTATTGATGATGGCAGCGTCTATCGCCCCATCTCTACTAGTTATAGTACGAAATAAACATGAATAAACATCAGAAGGTATCTTGTTTCATCTGCGGAAAGATGTCATTTCACACCATTTTTCAAGTTCAAGTCCTCCTATGTTATGCTTTACAGTCCGGTTTATTTGTCAGACAAAATTATGTTATGATGTCAACCAAACTCCCTGCAAAGGGTCAAATGAACCGTTCGCAAAGGCCTGCCCTACTTAGTTACACTGCCACTCTGTACATCAACATCCTGAAAAATACAACTGAAATGCCGACAGAGCAGACAAGACAGAGCAGGTTACTTCTGGTATGAGACAAGGTCTCAGGGCTCTCATCTTTCAAATTTGGTCATTTTTAAAGAGAGTAAAACGGCTTGCCATACATGGTCTCGCCATGCAAATGAGCCGCGCTCAGCCTTTAGCGGCTGCCCATGTGGACAGACACCATGCCTTGTTGTTCTCCACGCCCATTGGTTCCCTCTCATCGACATGTTTTAATCATGTGCTAATGTACTGCAGGGTAGGGCTACCGCGAAAACCCGGAACGTGGATTCCGTAGACGCTTTGCATTATTTCCTTCTTTTATGCTCTAATAAGCGACCGGAAACAAGTTTACACAGATTCTATTCTGCCATATAAATCTCAGCATTAAGTCTTGATCATTTAATTAAAGATTTAGATCTCATAATGAGATTTCGTTCGGTCTAGATTCCCGATCCTAATGGTGGCGTGACAGCGTGTTGTGCCCTAGTTTTTATTCACTGGTAGTATGAGGGAGGAGCAGCAGCGAGGAGGCCGGACCTTGCACTGTATGCTTTTCGACTTGTTGTGTTTTCTGTTACTCCAATCGCCATCTTGTTGCCAGTGAAGTAATGTGTTTCTGATGAATTTCGGGAGCGCCCTGGATGTCTTATGACTGTCTTTGGAAGCCAGTGGATTATATTGTGATTTAACCCACCACATATATCCGTACCGGGGGCTTGCACACATTTTTAACGGGAACGTATTGTATCGGTGTTGAAAATGAGTATCGATACTCTATTGGAAGCGGCCAGGTATTTGGAGTGGCAAGCCCAGCAACAACAGATTACACGTGGTAAGGCGGGGGAACTGGGTGATTGCATAGATATATGGGATAAATTAGAGATGTATAAACTAACTGGGATTTTACCCAGCAAACTGCATTTTTATGCCGGCACACTTCAAGATAAATAGCTACAGTTTCACTTTCTTTAAAAAGAAAGAAAGAAAAAAAATTGTAAAGCATTTTTTTATATAAAAAAAAAAAAACAAGTATTGCAAAAAAAGAGCTATTTGTCTCAGTAGTAATGTCCAGTGGTTTGCACTGTTTTTAGGGTGCAGTCTACGTGATTTGGGCATATTTCTCTCCCTTGGTTTCCGGGTTAAATCCATGCTATATTTAGTGTGCTACTATACAGACAGATCCTAGTACATGGCGCGTCATATTTTGTCATACACATAAAGTTACACGTTTATGCACTTATATTGGCTCGGTAGAATTCTTAAAATTATAACAACCGACCAGTTAATTTATAAAAAGGTTAGCTGAAAGTAGCGAACGTCGTGTTTCTTATCCGTTGGGCGGTGGCAATAGACCATTGGGTTTTTTCTCCTACATAATGACATTGCTGAGTTGTTAACTGACTTTCAAGACACTGTGTGATTTCATCAACAATTTATTCGTTATCGACTGCTTAATATATATTTTTTCGCACCTTCTATACGCAGAAATTCCATACAACAGACAGTGTTAGATTTAACAGGCGATTTATATTTCGCTTTAAACACAGACAGCGGGGGGGCTTTTTGTTTCATTCTCGAGGTGACGTGTCAGTAAAGCCACACCCACAGCAAATACCGCGTGCTGAAAGTCCGCCCTCTTCAGCCACGTGCGCGCCAGACACCAACCCCCCGCCCCCCTCCTTCTCTCCCAGGTCACAACTGGGGAGAAAATAGGGCAACGCCACCCTCCCTCAATGCAGAAGTTATATAATGTGCATTTTTCATGCATCTCTAAGTAAAAGCTTGACAGACTGATTTACTCTTTTGCACACTATTTAAATCTTGGTAATGCAGATGAAAAACCTGTACAACAATTAACATATTTTTTAACATTTCTTCAAGGTCCCTCTCTTTAAAGACTATTCACATGTGCACATTTTGAATAAACTTACACAATATTTGACCTTGTACTAGATCTATAAAATTGCATGTAAGCTCAAATGTGCTGAATTATACGAGAGGCTTCATGTTAAAGGAAGTGAGAATGAAACCCTATGTTTATTACAAAAACAAACCAAAAACTAACATTTATTTGCATAAGCAGGGAGAATTTCCTTTTGCTTTTTACACTGTCAAACCTTTCACTTACTGTTTGAGCTTTGGTACGCCGGAAAAAGGTTCTTAACTAATTGTCTAGATGATCTAATTATTTGTTAGGTTTCCCAAGCTGCTCATAATTGTACAAGAGCTTTGTACCAGCCAGCACACTTGCTTATCTTAGAGTAATACAGTCATAAATAGGTTAGTTTGAGAAGGTGGTTGTTAAATGTTTGCATTTGATTTTATTGTTCAAAATGAATTATTGTCATTGCTTTTTATGCAAGCACAGTTTTATATGAGCAAAGCCTCTTAAAATCTTTTGTGCTGTTCTTTAGTGGGTCGTCATTGCACGTTAGCTTGTGAGACCGGGATGGAATTTTTGCTGTTTGCTAGACATGAGTAATCTTCATTAGTAGTTTCCTTTGTCCGTTTTACGCAGTGCCATGTTGATAATGCACACAAAGCCTATGGATCACCATAGTATATCCTCAAGAGCTTTACATGCTTTACATTTATGGAGAGCAATATATGGATCTGAGCTTTATTAGCCTGGCTGTATAATATTTGCAAAGTGACACAGTAGTGTTTGTGATTCCATTTCTAACATGCTATTCATTTCTTTGTACGCATTTAAATGTTAAGAGAAATGGCATTTTGGTATGTACTTGTCTTCTCCTGTTATATAATGGAGAAATACGCGAGCACTGAAAATATTGATCCCAGCATTCTGTGCTTCTGAGAACGTCTTTCACAGTCAATATTATTCGTCCTGCTGATGCAGGAGGATTCCCGCATGGCGTTGTTTGAACTGTATAGGAACGCTTTTCATCTGGTCACCCCTTTGTCTGCACTGTGCTCGCATTCGTAAGATGCAGTTTCTCCTGCACAGGAATGTTTTGTGGTGCAAATGACAGTTTTGGCTCAAAGACTCTTTGGACAGCAGCCAGAAATCCTCCCTCCTCTTGTATTAAAATTCAAAGATCGATCTGAAGTCACAACTCTGCAACTGAATATGGATCGATGCTCTAAACAATAGATCTGTCCATCAGTCATGGAAATCGTCAGATGGCCTCAGATTCCCCACGCCAGCTCTTGGCTTTTCGTGCAGACTGCTGTGTGACGTCAGTGTAGAGCTGGAGACAAGACTCTTACTTGGACTTCTCTCTTAAAGAGACAGACCACGCAGGACAGCTAGCTCACAACCCACCCTAACTGGAGTCATGATTTACTGCTCCCTGTTTTTTTTTGTTTAAAATGAAAACTATGGCTACACCACTGGTTTTGCGCCCTGTTTTATGAATTTCATACACTGTCTTGATGTATTAAATGACTCCTTTAGTCTGCAGCTTCTCATTATTAATTTACACTTCACAACCATGAGCGCTTCTTAGTCCGAGCCTAGAAAAGCACTGATTACTTCCATTACTGTTCTGTAGTACTGTTGCTGGTAATCATTAGCTATGGTTATAGTTTAATTTCATTATTATTATTTGTATTATTCATTTTGTACAAACAGAGTAATACAATTACAGCTAGATAATAAATAGTAAATCACTTTTTGTAATCGGTGCTGTGATTAATTTATTTTAAGCTATTAACGAATCGGGCGACCACATGAATGTGAGTTTCATAAAATATTTATCAGTCTGAGGGAAATGAATCTGTAGAAATAACATTTTGTTGTATTATATTTTGACAGTCAATGAGTATAGCTCAATAATCCAATCTATTACAATCTTAAGAACAAATTTATTTTTTATTTTCTTCAATGGCCTGGACTTGTGTGTCCAATTGAATGTTGAATTTTGAACATTGACATGATATGAACTGATTGCAGCAAATTGGATTTTGTTTAATTTCAGAAATTTTGTGTAAAAGTATTTCACATAATATTTCCTTAAATCGTAAAAAATTTGAAATACTATTTGATTTATATGCATGGGTGTCATAGATTTTTGGAGAGACACAAGGGCTTTTTGGTCATTTTAAAACATTAAAATGGGCCAGTTATCACTATAACTCCGGTGTATAAAGTGAATTAGATTTTCTTTGGTAAGCTGTTTGGAACTACTGACAGCTCCAAGCTAATTTAGTATTGGCTTGATTTTGTTCAAAAAGAAGTCACACCAGTTCTTAGGTTTCGATTAAGATTCTGCTGTGAATTCATGCGAGAAATCAGAAAACCTCAAAAACTGTTTGTGAATAGAGCAGCATTTCCTTCTTTCTCTAACCAGAACCTCCAGTTAGAGTCGAGAAGAAAAGAAGTGTTACCATTAAAGCTTCAAATGTAATTTTATCAATATTTTATTCAATAAATCAGAAAACTACAAAAACTGTGCGGATCAAGCAGTGTTTCGGTCTCTTTCTGATTAGAATCTCCTGTGAGAGAATAGTTCATTTCTATTCAAGCTGCAAATTGAATTTATGCAACAAATACTGCAAAACTATTTGCAGATCAAGCAGCGTTTCCATTCCATGTGTTCAAGAGAACAAAACGGTCAATTCTAAGGAAATTCCAAAATATAAACGAAAAGAGAAGCTATAGGCGTTTTTTTTATGGTTATTAAATGTAAACTTGCTATTCAGAATGTGCGAACACAAATTCTCTGACAATCTTCAGGCAGTTTTAAAGGGTAAAACTAACCAATCAGGAGCGATGTAATCAGTCACATGCCTTTTTTAATGAGCGTCTGGGAATATATTCTGTAAATGTGTTTCAAGTAGTTTATGTATTAAAAATATATCCACCGCAAGCAAATGCATACTTGTTTTTTCTTGCACATTTTGGATTATGTATTCACATTTCATTTTTTTTATACTGCATCCCACATTTAAATATACAGTATATTATTCTCGAATAGCAACTTTCACTTAATCTGTCTTTGTGCATAATTTTAGTTTTTTTTTTCTCTACAGAGGAGGAGGAGCGGCGGCGAGAGAAGGCCTTGCTGACCCGTGAGGTGGAGCAGAAGCTCTCCGCCCCAATTATCCAGTCTGTCCAAGTTAACCATGTGACCTGGGCTGACAACATGCGGCTCGAGCCACATTGCCACCACCAGCACCACCCGCCGGTCCCGCCCCCTCCCCTCCCACCACCTGTTCCCATAGCTGTCATTCCTATCCCAGTGGTCCCTGCCAACCCTGCGGCCCCTCCCATTCAATCCGCGTCGTCCCTTCACACAGTCTCCCCTATGCCAGTGGTCACATCCTTGACCACAGCCCTGTGCCCACCAGCAGCCCCCCTCCTCAGCCCCAATGGCAAGGATGCCCTCTCCCCTCCACAGCAGCAGCACCATCACTTGATCGCACATGTGAAAGCAGAAGCTAACAGCTTGCCCCTGTCGAATAACAGTCCCAAGCAGCAACCGCAGCCGCAGACACAACAGACACAGGCACTTTTGCAACCGTATCAAGCCCCCATCATCACAGCCCAGCCTTCACCACATCAACACACCCTCCTGCCCCAGCCAGCTCTACCCCAACCTCAGCCCACACCGGCCCAGGGTCAGGAAGGTCAACAGCCCAGACATAACGGAGCTGCTGTGGAAGAGTCACGCAGCCTGGATGGGAAGAGGAGACCTGGAGGGTGAGCTGTGTTTTGTGACTTCATACAAGAAAACTGAAGAGATTTTTTTTTTAAGCGGAGGAGATTAAACCGTATGACACACATCTGTAATCATAACTGAACAAAACTGGGTTGGCTGTTTTGTTATGAGATTGCAATTTTTAAAAAGTAGGCTGCAGTCCTGTACGGTCGCCCATGAGGAGACATAACGCTGTCCCTCAAGTCATGCTGTGTGTTTTTAGATTGCAAACTAAATTTGTGATTTCTGATATACATTTTTAATGTGGAACACAAAAGGAGATCATTTGAGAACGTTCACGAATTTTAAGGAGGTTAAAGGAATAGTTCACCCAAAAATGATTAATTTTGTCATTAATTATTCACCCTCATGTTGTTCCAAACCTGTAAGTCTTTCGTTCATCTTCGGAACACAAATTAAGATTTTTCTGATCAAATCTGAGAGCTCTCTGATCCTGCATAGGCAGCCGCAGCAATGCAACTGAAATGTTCCCAGGCTCAGAAATGTAATATGGACATTAAAATAATCCATGTGACATCAGTGGTTCAACCATTTTTTTTTGAAGCAAAGAAAACAAAAATACTAACTTTATTCATCAATTCTTCTCTTCCTCTGCCATTATGGAGAGTATGTGTGTTGCTTTCCTCTGCACGTGTTCACACACATATTGTTCATGTGCAGAGATACTCTCGATTATGGCTGAAGATGTGATTTGGAGGAGAAGAATTGTTGAATAAAGTCATTATTTTTGTTTTCTTTGTGCACAAAAAGTATTCTTGCAGCTTTGTAAAATTATGGTTGAATCACTGATGTCATAAGAACTGTTTTACCGATATTCTTACTATGTTTCTGAGACGGGAAAAATTTTAGTTGCATTGCTGTCTATGCAGGATCAGAGAGCTCTCAGATTTCATCCAAAATATCTTATTTGTGACCCTGGACCACAACATTTTTAAGTCGCTGGGGTATATTTAAAGTAATAACCAAAAAACATTGTATGGGTCAAAATGATTGAATAATTATAGAAAATAATTTTTCTTTTATGCCAAAAATCATTAGGATATGAAGTAAAGATCATGTTCCATTAAGATATTTTGTAAATGTTCTACCATAAATATATCAAAACTTAATTTTTGATTAGTAATATGCAATGCTAAGAATTCATTTGGACAACTTTGAAGGCAATTTTGTCAGTATTTAGATTTTTTTTGCACCCTCAGATTCCAGATTTTCAAATAGTTGTATCTCGGCCAAATATTGTCCGATCCTAATAAACCATACATCAATGGAAAGCTTGCTTATCGTTTTTCGAAAAACTGACACTTGAGACTGGTTTTGTGGTCCAGGGTCACATTTGTGTTCTGAAGATGAATGAAGGTTTTATGAGTTTGGAATGGCATGAGGGTGAGTAATTAATGACAGAACTTATTTTTGGATGAAATATCCCTTAAATCAGCAAAAAAAGTTTTGGTCTGTTGTTCTCATGAAGCTATCATTTTCCTTAAGAAGACTCATACGGACCACTTATTATAGTACTTTTATATCTTTTTGTTTTTTCAGAGCTTTGACAGTGTTTAATGTCATTGTTTGTGTAAGAGCTGTAGGAACATTTTTTCTTTTGTGTTCCCTAGAAGACAAAAAAATGTTAGAAATAACATGAGAGTGAGCGATGATGACATTTGCTCATACATGAAACAGACCATGATATAAAACGTAATGGGTTGATTTGTTAAAGTTTACATATAGTGACCTAGAAACATATTCAATATTTTTCCCGCAGGGCTGGAACTCGAGAAGTTCACAACAAGCTGGAAAAGAACAGGTGGGTTAACTTCTGTTTACATTTTAGTTTTTATTCACTTTGACGAACAGAAGCTCAGCATGTAAACTCATTGAGTAGCCTTAATGTAAGTTGTATGGTGGCTGGAATGATCACAGACACATTAACCCTTGTCGCTTTGCAGTTAATGCGCTATTTGTTTTTACTGGCTTGAAGGTCTTTAGTAACCACAGTAACAAATATTATATCACAAAGAAATTGCTTTTTGACTTCTGTTAAAACTCTCACTTGCTTTGCACAAACGAATAGAAACTGAATGATCGGTGCTTTTCTTTCTATCACAGGCGAGCACATCTGAAAGAATGCTTTGAGACCCTCAAGAGGAACGTTCCTAATGTGGATGAAAAGAAAACTTCCAATCTGAGTGTCTTGAGGAGTGCGCTCCGCTACATCCAGGTAAATCAGCGATGGGATTGGATATGAGTGCTGTAAAAGGTTTTACATGCATCCAATTGAAAATAAATTATATTTTAATAATATAATCAATATATTTTGCATATTAAAAGAAGCCTATTTTTAGGGTCATTGAGAATACTAAAATTGAAAAATATATAATTTTTCTCCTTTGATTTCTGAGGGTAAAGGTTTGTTGACCCGGACATGTTTTTATGAGATCACCTAGAAACACATCCATCCTTATTCCATTTGTAGAATAACTGCTGAGGACTGTTACGTCTGTGAGGATGGAGTTTTGATTGGGAATGTTTTTCCTTTGACTTATTATAGTTCGCTGCCAACTTGAATTCATAAAAAAATTATAATTTAATTTATTCCCAAAGCATATTTTATGGTAATAATAAATGACAACCAATAATGTGTTGGGAATAGGTCAGAAGATGGGGATTTGTAGTATGTTTTCTCCTTCTTGTCTCGTTCTCACCCTCCCTCCCACATCCACTTCTCCACACGTCTGCTGACAGAACTGTCTCACATGGATCGGCCGAAACATTCTGAGGCGAATTCTTCTCAGTGTGCACTCTTTAGATCTCTTCCTTACCCTCTTTCCCTGTTCTTTTCTAACTAAGAGGTATACTTTTTTTCCACTTGGCTGTTTCTGTATCCATCTGTTTTTTTTTCTTTGCCACCTAAATATGTGTATTTGAGAATGTGAAAACCTTGATATATTTTAATTACTGGAGATTACATTTCGCACATTAAGAATTTATTTGGAGGTCAATGACATGTTGTTAAAGTGCATACAAGTTTACCCGGATTAGAACATGAACACTGACGTAGATACAGCTGACATAAAAGCGCCAAGGTCACGGTCGATCCGTTTCATTTGCAGACTTCAGCCGCAACAGTTAGTATAATAGTGTGGGTGGAGAGGTGACCTATTTATAAAAGACATATCTTTGAGTTATGATCTCAAAAAGCTATAAAACTGAAGCCGACGACGGTAATAAAGACACGATAAACACAAGCGAGTGAATGTTGGCCACCCGCTCGCACGCTACTGTCTTCCGAGAGCAGTTCTGTTGCTCTCTCCCAAGGTTGCCAGGTTGTCAAAACAATTGCTACTCAAAACAATCCTAAAAAAACGATCCCCTGGTAAAAATAGCATTCGGTTGGGGTAAAATATACGTTTTTAGTGGGGTTCCCCAGGTAAAATTCGCATTTTGGGGAAAAATATCACGTTATTGGGGTCTCTTAAACCGGCGGACACGAAAAATAACCCGCGGCATCTGTTAAAGTAGCCTAATTCCGCGGGAAAACCGCGGACTTGGCAACAGCGCTCCCTCCCGTCTGCTTTGAGCCTGCTCCGTGTCCACGTGAGGCATGAGCACATGGCTAGCGCGAGCACGGTGACGTCAACTGCTGTTCCGTGCTCGTCCTCCCCTCCCGCTCTCTCCCTCAGCGCGCGCACACCAGACACACACACATGCCGACCGTAGCTGTTCAAATCAAACAATGCACTGTTGCAGCACATGATGCGTGCTGTATGGCATGCTTGTGTGAAAGTAGGTTACGCTACATTGTTCGAGTCGAGTTTTTTTTTTCTCTTTCTTTTCTGGGCCGTGGAGCTGTGAATCGTTGTAAGCAGGGAGACTGGTGGTCAGTGTACAGCAGGGGGTCCCTCTCTCTGTCTGTAGATTGAGTTTCTTTACAGTTTCGCTCTAGATGCAGTCAAATGTCTGCGGGTTTTTCCCGGCATGGTGTGCTTGTTTTACGCCCACTGGTTGTGGAGCAATATATAACAGGGACAGTAGTGATGAATTTTCATACAAGATAATGAGTTACATGATCGTTTAACAGCTGCAGTGATGTACCATCATCATTGGTGTTGATTTATGGTGGTCCAGTTATGTGCTAATGTTGATATTTTATTACACGTTATTTGCTCTTGTGGTCAACTAATATTTTTGTTCTTTTGGTGGCTGATATGATATAATGCCTCTATACATATTATCACACTAATAAAAATATAAAATGTTGCATACTTTTAAAAGAGTACTTATGGAAATAATATTTTTTAGAAGAATACATTGAAGTGCAAACTGATTTTCAAGTCAATTGCAATTAAATGGTAAAGTATTATAGTTGAAACAAACTGAATGCATACTGAATTTCATAATTTTGTTATCTTTGAAATGTGGTTGAAGTTAACCGTCATCATTTAATATAAACTACAGTGTACTTTAATGCCATTTCTTCTGAAACTTGTAAGTCATATCTTCATGTAGTTGTAATTACATACTTGAAATGATGCTAAAATGTAGTAAATTTTAAATATGTATTAACATTACATTTAGAATTGTTTTATAATTCAATGTTAGTTTATATTTTAACATACTAGGCTACAGTTAAAATTAAAATCACGTATTTTGTATTTGCTTAAATTATTTTGTCAAATCAGTTTAAACTTCTGATACACTGTTCTCTAAGTGTACACAGCTAAGTTCTCTTTCGTGTCTTATTGCGCTTAATCTGTCAAATACGCACAAGTTACAAAAACAGTTGGTTATGTCTGTGAAGCAGGGCCGTCGCCAGAACAAACCAAATGGGGGGGCATTTAATTTTCATAGGGGGGCACACTTTTTTTAATGATCTGAGACAGACCATAACATAAACCCATATTAGGCTATAACTAAAATAGACCACAATAATCTTGTTTTGTTCAATTATTCAAATAAAATACTTCACCGTTTGATCTCAACGTCTCTGTTTATTGTCTCTTAACATTTCCAAAACCGCCAAAAATTTATTCTGAGATCGCATGCAACGCGCAGCTCAGCTGCGCAAAGGAACTGCGTATAAACAATACAATACTGTATGCTTAACTAAATGAATTGCATGATTTATATATACATATACTTACACACAAACTGCATATTGTAATTTGAATTAATAAAACTACTAACACAAAAATAACATATTGAAAGGTCTGCTGCTGGAGACTTGCCATTGGCTATTGTATTTGAATAATTAATGAGGTAGGTCTTTGCAAGGTTTGGGTGCTGTTTTGGGATGTTTTAACAGTCATTTATGAATATAATTATATTTAAAATTATGTTCTGTGTAATAATGCGTTGAATAATGAATCTTCTGAATCATTTCTGAAGGTAATGTGTTATGAATTTCTACTGTTACCGTTGTAGTGATTACTGTTCATGTGAGCCAAGTTCTGCTGAAACAAAGATATCAGAGCAATGATCCAAATCAATAACGTTCACTATTAAACGTTTAACTGCGCGTTCACACTGGCGGCGTCGGGACTCGGGAGCGTGAAAAATCGCCCTTGCTGTTCTATTCATGACGCTGCAGAAAAATTCTTGAGCGCTCAGCTGCTCTGACGTAGTCACATAGACCGAATTCTTATTTAGTATTAAAAGTGGCCGCAAAGCGAACAGACTTGTTGATCTTATGCAGACTAACCACAAGGAGGTTAACGTTAAAAGTTGATCTCATTAAATGTTGTTGTGGACGAAATATTAAGATCCTTTACTTAAAATGAACGATCTCAGACACCTTGGTCCACGTATCACTTTGAATTATTTTCTTATGTCCCTGTACGCAAACAGGGACACATCATAGATTACTGCAAACGCGAAACAGCAAAAATCAACCTGTCCTCTATTGTGCTTGGGAACTAATGTGATCGGAGCTGCGTCCTCTGGAATCCTCTCAAGCGGATGACTTTTACGTTCCGATTGATTGCTGCCCAACCGCGTCATAGCTCATTACCATAAAGTTGCATTGATTTAAACTCTGCTCGACGCTCTCAAAGGCCAAGTCGCGCCTCGCTGCTCCTCGCCGCTGGTTTACCTTGAAAATGAATGACTTCCGGCCACTTTGACGCTCTCGACGCCGGCGGTGTGAATACACAGTAATGCAATTTTGGTTAATTGTTCTGTGCGTTACGTTTAGGGGGGCACTAAAAGTCATTTGGGGGGGCACTGCCCCCCAATGCCCCCCCTTGACGACGGGCCTGCTGTGAAGGTAAACAGCTGGGGAAAAAAATCACGTTTACATTAGGTCTGTGTGGCCTCAGCGTAATATACAGTAAATAAATCAATAAATCCATTGCTCTCTCGTCTCCTCTGAGGCTCGTCTGTGCAGCCAAAGACAGAACAGTTAGCATGCTTTGCTCAAACCTTTGCAGTGCTGTATTTAAATCAACCAATTAGTCATCTATGCACTTTAATTTACCCTTATGTAAATAATTTTAAAAACAAAAGATGTGCATTATCTATTGACAAGACGCTGCAACTGAGGCACAGTAAATTGGGCAATAAAAAAATGAAATATTGGATGTTTAATAGCCGATTATAAAAAATCAGTCTCTAATATTATTGCAGCATTATTTTATTGTTTGAATGTTCAAATGCAGTGTTACTTGAGCGCCCTCTTCTTCAAACTACATGTGATAAAAGTGAACATGAAAGCGCAGGGATGCTGGGAGCAGGTGAGGGATGTTTTAATCACAAAGGTAGAGAGGCATGAAGACATGAAACAGGGAGGGAGTGTGAGAGCCATCAGACTGGAAAACACTAGAGGTCGATGTGAGCCAATCGCATTAGTCCTTGCCGCTCTCTTACACCTTCTCCTCAGCACCACGTTGCTCCTTCCCTGCTCTGTTGCCAAGGAGACCATAGCCGGTTCCAGCTGTTGCCGTGGTGATATCCAGTGGGAACTTATATCTAGTCTGTAGGGATGTCTAGTCAGTTTCTTTACACACAAAAGAAGGAGTGGGTTCAAAACTGTCCTGGGGTCAGTCAGTCAGCACAGGGTTTATACAGACATTAGGATTTGAGCTGATGGCCGGGGTTGATGTTTCCATGATGAGTGCTTTATCACTGACTGAAGTGTCGCATTCACAAGAACTATGATGACACAGTCTTGTTGTCATTCTGATTTGTCATCTTGACTTGTTTATTTCAAGTGCATTTCGCTTCTAAAGCATCTCTTCTAGCAGTAAGTTAAGTTGCTTGTCACAAAAACACGCTTATGTTTCTGTGAATCTTTGACAAGGTGTTAACAGTCATTTAACAATTACAACAAAGTCCAAAATGCAGTTCTTGAGACCTATGTTTTTGCAGACTATTTTGCAGTGTGTAAGTTATCAGCCGACATTACATTACATATTGTGCGTCCTACTCCCTCAACACTCTTCTGCTGCAGCGTCTCTAAACAGTGCTGTTATTACCTCGCTAGTGAGAAATGTCATGTGTAGCCTTTAAGTTGCTACACTATACAGGCTAACTGATAAAATCATCAGGGTAGGGCTGACAACACCTTTTTGTGCAAACTGCATGACCGTTATTACAATTTTACTATGTGAAATTATATGGAACTGTAATGCGGTCAAGAGAGCTGCTGGAACTACGTTCGCCGTGCGTTTCCCAGAAAATAATTGCACACCTCAGAACGATCGTCAGCCAATCAGATTCAAGCATTCAACGGCCCTGTAGTATAAACGCTTTAATGTTCAAAAAACACATTTTTCAAATACTGTACATTATTGTAGGTCCTCTGTGCCCCGCCTCTCTCAAACACATCGTCTACTACAAAGTCCCTCCTTCTGACAAACACAGTCTGCTCTGATTGGCTAAACTGACCCAGTGCATTGTGATTGGCCGAACACCGCAAGCACTGGAAATGTAACGTCACTTTCCATAATCACAAGCTTCATCTTTCAAAATAAATGTAATGACAGTTCATAGTGTCCTTAGTTTTACCATCAGTTCAAGCTCGAAAGAGTAACAGAGTCACATGACAGACACAGTGATGAAGCTCGTATGTGTTTGCAGTACACAAGCCATGGATGGTTAAGACCTGTCTACACTGTGTGACCCACTCTCTTCTCTCACTCACACATACACACACAACACACAAAACTCTGCATTTGAACATTCAATAGCAAATACTTAAACTGATAACAAAACATACTTACAGTAGCTGATTCAGAAGCACCAGATTGTCGTAGCAAAGTCAGAATTACCTCCTCTCCTAGGCTGACAAAACAGTCGTCCATAAAATGCATTACTGTTCTATTGTAAGTAATCTTAAAGATTCCTAAATGCATCTACTTTGGGAAAGCCAAATAAAGTGCTTTTGCTTTCTCCTAGATCCACACAGAATCTCCCTGACATGTCTGCTTCAACACTAACTGTGTTACTGAAACCACGCCTTCTTTTTTTGTGTGAACATTTGGGCGGCATTATGCAAATATTTCCACATAGTGACATAGAGATGTGGGGGCGTGTTTGAATGAGCCGTTTTCGTCAGTGCGCTTAAACTATAAAATACACAAAGTTTATGTTTAAAAACACACGAGTTCCAAAAACAGTTGGTTATGTCTGTGAAGGTAAACAGCAGGGAAAGAAATCACGTTTATATTAGATCTATGTGACAGCAGCATAATATACAGTAAATAAATCAATAAATCCACTGCTCTCTCGTGTCCTCTGAGGCTTGGACTCTAAACACGGTTCTGTGCTCATCTGTGCTGCCAAAGACAGAACAGTTAGTATGCTTTCCTCGAACTGTTGCCATGCCATTAGAACTGGTACACTGTGGATGGAAACTTTCAGATTAAGGGGTGGTATAAGTGTAATAATATCTTTTTATAATTTATATTATAATAAGATCTCCTTTCTTCTACAACACAGGGGTGCGAAATTTTGAGTGGCTAGTTTTTTCACAAGCTTGCAGAGAAAGTATATAATATTTATATTATAAAAATAATAATTACTGCGTTGTTCCTTTTCATGCTTTTTGGGTTGCACTCATAGCACTTAAAACATAGAAAAAAAAGCCAGATTTTCATGATACATCACTTTTAAAGTAAAAGTAGTAAATGCTGTTCTTTTTTTTCTGTTCGTCAAAAAATCTGGAACAAAATCTGTTTTAATTTATTTGAATATATAATAGAACATTTAAATTGGTAATAAATAGTAAAAAGTAATAATAATAATAAAAGGTATAAATAATAAAAATTTACAATTTTAAGTCATTATTTCAAAATATTACAGGTTTTTTTTACAACATAACATAACATTTGACAAAATAAGAATTATTTCCAAAAACCTTCCCAAAAATTTTTATAAACCCAAACTTTTGTGTTGTGTATGTTTATGGCTTAAAAATATCAGACAGAATTTAATATCTGTGCAACCTTACATTTGGTGCATGTTTGTGTAATTTTATGTCAATGTTAAAATAACTTTCAGTTGCAGCCTAATATCATCAGTTGAAGGTTCAAAAACACTGTTTTAGCAAAATGTTTAATGATTTAATATGATACATTTTAATAGCGCTGTTTGTGTGTAGAAAACAGAAGGTGTTGGCTTGTACGTATCGCTCTGTGTGTGTGTGTGTGTGTGTGTGTTGGTGTTGACCTGCTGTGTGAAGGGGGTTTAGGGCCAGACAGTCCAATCTGACTAATCCTGGATCAGGCTTCACTAGGACAGACTCTCTCTCTCTCTGCCTGCGCTCTCAACCTACTGCACCAGTCGCATTCATATTCCCTTAATACTGTATCAGTGTTATATAATCCCAGACACGCACGAAAAACCCCCTCCGCCTCTGCACATCACTCAATCTTCGTGCACGCTCACGGTCTCACCGCTTTCTATTCTTCAGCACTCAGAAGCGTGCTGTTATCATGTATACTGCAGTCCTCTGACTCTACAGGACTCCTGATAATTAGGAGCCAGACACCCGTGTTGTTGCACACTTTCTTTGGCAAGAGCATAGGTGAGGAAGGACTGAGGAGGAATCTGGCTGATGTGAGTGTGTCAGAGCCGTCACGTGAACAAGGCTTTGACAGACAGGCTGGGGTGTGTAAACTGCTTTGCTCCATGGACAGTTTGTTTCCTAGAATTGTATGAACACATATGTTAAACATTGTCACATGGCCAGCCTCTCTCTTACTCACATTTCTTGAATGTGGATAGACATAACTGCTTCTCTTCAAGAGTTTAAATGTCTAAACAGTTAGTTTCCATTAGTGTGGTCAGCTGACTTAACACAAAAAGTGGGTCAAACCATTTGCCTGTGTGTCTGCACACATCCCTTCTTTCATTCCTCTCTTCTTCTCTTTCCTTATGACTTTAAACTGTTGCTCTCTTTTAAAAAGGTGCACTCAGTTATTTCTGTATGTATATTTTGAGGGCAGTGAACATGTTCAGTTCAGAGGGCACTGCAAACAATAAGGGAATGGGAGAACATTGATTCTCTTTTTTTTATATCTGCTAGTAGTTCTTCATTATTAAATGCAAACAGGAAGTAGAGACTTTATAGCCAATGCATATTCTCAAGCTTAGACATCAGTTAATTGTTTAAACACATTTGTTGGCTGATTGAGAAATGTCACACTGAATCCAGAACGTGTGTGATTGAGTGTTTGCGCAGTGATGGATGCTTCAAGTGCAGATGATACAGAGTTATGTATCATGTTTCCTGCAGACTTTGAAGCGGAAAGAAAAGGAGTACGAGCATGAGATGGAGCGCTTGGCACGGGAGAAGATCGCCACTCAGCAAAGACTCGCCGAGCTGAAGAATGAGCTGAGCCAGTGTATAGACATCATGGAGATCGACAGGATACTCCGACAGACTGTTCAACCGGAAGATGATCAGGCCTCCACATCAACAGCATCAGGTACATCACACACACACCACTCAAAATCACAGTTTCCACAAAAATATTAAGCAGCACAGCTATTCAGCTATTCATAATAAGAGATGTTTCCTAAGCAGCAAATCAGCATATTAGAATAATTTCTGAATGACATGGAAGACTGAAGTAATTGCTGCTGAAAATATAGCTCTTCCATGACAGAAATAAGTTGTATTTAAAAATGTACTAAAAAGAAAACCATTATTTTAAATTCTAATAATATTTCACAATCACTTATTTAAATGTGTTTGATAAAAAATAGAATGTTTATTTTAATCTTTACACCAGAAATAGATCTAAAAAATATTATTTTATTAATTTATTTACCTTTTTTATTAATCTTTCCCCCCATGTTGAGGTTTTTTGCACCAGAAAAGGTTTTTGTAGTTTTTCATGGTGTGTATAACTAAACAGACATTTTCCTTCCCAAGTTTACACTGATGTCATTTTACATCAAGCATCAATTTTTTCCGTGATATGATTAATTGTAATGTGTATCAGAGTTAAGACACAAGGTAAAATCTAATTATCATGAATCATTTCCGCTCTTTTTAGAGGGTGAAGACAACTTCGACCAAGATGTAGATGATGACATGCTCTCCTCCCCGCCCTCGTCTTCTGCGGCCAAACCGTCTGCACCGGCGCTGTCAGAGCCCCGCGCTGCCATGCCTCCACCCTCCATTCTCACCACGCATATCGCCATACATCACAAACCCACCACACCACCCAATCAACCCCAGCCCACCGTGGTCACCCCTCAAGCCATCGCCCCTGCGCCCCCTTCCCACATCGTTTCCCCTCCTCAGCCAACGGTCATCACCCACGCATCCGTATCGCATGCGTCCGTCATCCAAGCTGTCAACCACGTCATCCCAGCTGGGCCCAAACATCTGGCGCACATTGCGCCCTCTAGTGGCGGCCAACCTATCGGACACATCACCGTGCATCCTGTGGCCCACCTCCCCGCCGCAATCTACCCGCAGTCGGTGACCGTCTCGCAGGCGACGATGGTGGGCCACATCACACACACGTTGGCGCACCACCCTCACACTCACGCCCATGTAAATGGCACGCCGGTCACAGGCCAGCAGGCCACCATGGTGGGAAAGCCAACGGCTGTGGTCGCTCACCATCACACCGGGCTGGTGGGCCAGACGGTGCTCAATCCGGTGACTATGGTGACTGTTCCTCCTTTTCCCGTCAGCACACTAAAGCTGGCCTGAAGAAAAGAGAGGCTGCACAGAACGACTTCCATGAATGGAGGTCTTACGAAGCGAGAGCAAGAGAGACTAAAGACGAAGAGCTTAAAGGACAACTAGATCCTGTTCAGAAAATCACTACTGTCGCTCCTGCACGCTGGGACCTTGTCAGGATCAGAGCGTGTCCTCTTTCGCTTGTAGAAGGGGCTTGCATGTCTTTTGCCATGCAGCGCTGGAATGAAATTTGTGTAATGCACTTGCTTAACTAAATCTGAAGACATTGGTCAGTCTTTAGTAATGTGAGAGTGCTAAAACAAATCAGTTCTTCTCTTTCCCTCATGTCCTTCTTTCTTGTGTGCAAATTATCTCACACTTTACATTCACTTACCAAAAAATCTCTTTATTTAAAAAACGAGTGCTTAAAGGTCAGTACTGAAAGCATGCAGACAAACGTTTACTGTGTAACTATATTTAAGGGTCTTTTAAAACTCTTCATACGGGGCTTTTGACTAAAACAAACAAACAGGTACATCCAGACTGAGGACAGGTTTCTCAGTGTCTTTGTACTTGCGAGCAAATGTAAGTAAGTGCCTCAGTCCCAATTCAAGCCCAGTGGCGCCACCTGCTGCCTACGCAGTGCAACAACAACACTGCTGAATATGAAGCGCATGCGCATTAGACTGCCAGGACCTGACCTACAATCACAGACACCGCAATTAAAGTCTTAAAAAAAAGTGTCCGAGCGAATGGGTTGTTAGTAAACTCAATTAATATACAAGTCAACATCTAAGAAACACATGTATTTTAAAGTACATTTATAAAAAGTGCTCAGATATTTAACTTAATAATACTTCGTTATACTTGATTAACGTTTCAAATGATTAAAAACGTTACTTACGGCGTGTGATAGTCGGGCATAAGTCAAATCAGCAGTTACTCATGTTCTCGTGCTTGTAGCAAGCAAAAGGATGAAAAACGTCGAAAGAAGTCTTAAAATAGTTAACGTGAATGAATCTCTGGCGCCTCACCGCGCGCGGGCGCACGTTCCTCGGTGGCGTCATCGGTGCTGTTGTGTGTCCATTCTACGGTCATCGGCGCACAGTCACAGTCGTGAAATAATCGCTTGTTAATAAGCATTTTAGGAGGTTAAAACATGCTGTTTTCGGTTTCACTGACATCAATAGCAGTGCTTCTCTTAAACCGGCCTGTCATTCTCAATGCACTCGCTTGATTGACCCCGCACAGTTAACCCATGTGAACCTAATGGTTTTCTGTCGATGGTTAGGTACACCACGTTGTTTTCTTTTTTACTGTCACTTTCAAACGGAACACTGTGATTCATGCTCTTAACATCCTCTTTCTGCTGCAAAAAAATTGAGGTTTGGATTTTCTGTTTGACTTCCTTTTAATTTTGGGGGGGATGTGAAGATGGAATAATACATGCTGTGCTTCACACTCAAAAAACACAAAAAATTGCCTAAACTTTGTGAAATTTATTAGTGTGTTTCGTTTTCCATTTTTTTTAAATATATGTGTATGGATGTATGTATATTTGTGAGGTATGTGCATGCATTCACATATGTGTATGTATTTTAGTATTATACTGATGCCTGGTTTTGCATGTAGATTGCTGTTTTTGTTTGTTTGTTTGTTTAAATGTTAATCCCTCCCCTTTTTTCATTTTTTTTTGGGACCATGTATCATTCTGTATAATGTGGGCGGGACCGTTAGACCTCATTCTACATTGATATTATATATGAATATATGAAAACTGTGCATTTTTCCCTATGGAGAAAGTTTAAGTTATATATCGCCTGTACATTTTGGGCTGCATTAAGATCGAATTGTCCACCATGTTTAACTAAAATAGTAATAAAACGTATTAAAATATGCTAGATTACTAAAAAAAACAAAAAAAAAAACATTGACGATTCATAATAAATCTTATGACATTTACAAGTCAAGTTGTATTGGTCTTATTTCTTATGCATCACAGCAGTCGTGTTTACATTCAATCTAAAATAATAAAAGTATTTCTGTAGATGTATTCATACCTTTTCAGATGGCTAATTTAGGACACATTCCTTCAAACACCTACTTTCACAAGACGTACACATTATATAGTTATATAGTTAATACTCTCTGCACATTTGACATCGTAAACATTTCAGTTAATTGATTAGTCTGTCTTAATATCCATGACGCATCTGTTCCTGAATCCTTTCCAGAACTTCCTGCATTCGGCGCAGCTGCAGAAGGAGAAAGTAACGGCAAAATAAATAAACAAGATTAATTACAACTATCAGAGAACTTTAAAGAAATGAGAGAATTAACAAGCACCAAACATGCACTGGAGACATTGTATGCATCTAATTAAAAAACAAAACTGTATTACCTCTTCATCTTTCTCCCAAATAAGTCGCTCAGTCTCGCTGTCCACAGGCATCAGAGGCACAGGAAGATCTGAGGCGCTGTCTCTTAGCCGGTTACACAGGCTGGATGAAAGAAACGGTAACATAAACCCCTCAGGAAGGTCAGTGATGAAGCCATTAATTTGTACTGCAGAATATAGTCTGATGATGTCAGTTCATCCTCTGACCTGCGTTTCCTTTCCCTGACCACCATGCGGGTCATGTTCTGGATGCACTGAGCGCGGTAATTCTCGTAATGAGCTTCCCGTGTCACATCCTTCAGGTCTTGCATGTGCGTGCGCACCAACATGTTCCTCAGCTTCAGGAAGTCGGAGTGAGCAGGGTTCTCCACTGCAAGAGCCATTATGATTTAATATATAGTACATATGTGTGCTGTACAGAAGTGATGAGCACTTTCAAAACACTGCTTCATGAATTTTTTTGTTTCGAATCATATTATACTACTCCTATTTTACACATACTACCAAAGTGACGTGATTTCAGTAAACGAGGCTGTTTCTAAACTAAAATGTTTCGGCATTTCAGTGATCCACTGCTAGAGGTGAGCTCTGTGAACCCCTGAAGATCACTGAGATTGCCCCATAACGGCAAACCACTGAACAAGCATCTAATTCTTTCCTGATTTCAGATCAGATTTGATAAATTTGTAGACCTTTTAATGAGGCATTTAAATAATTATAAGCAATAATAGTATAGTTAATAATCATTTAATGTCCCAATTAGCCGAGACATTCATTGAATAACCAAAACAAACCCTGAACATGGATAAAAGATCATATACAGACACTTAATATTTAATGGATGGTTAGTTAATTTAAGTTTACCCCATTTATATGCATGTTTGGCTTGAGTTTTCACTGCATTTACACAGTTTTGACCATTAGGTGTCACTAGTGTGTGGTTTCGAACACTTCGAAATAGTGAATCATTTTGCGAAGCAATTGGTTCAGTTGATTCGAAGATTTGAAAAGCTTAGTTTCTCTCATCACTACTGTACTGTATATATGTTTATAAAGTGGGATGTACCTATATATGGAACTTTGTATCCAGCTCTCTATATATCCAACGATAGCTAAGCTACATTTTTGTTGCAAATTAAATAACTTGCATCATCCCAAATAAATAAATAAATAAATAATCACTGGCTAAAAATATAGTTGACACTTTTCACCAATATTACAATCAAGATTTTGAGATTTGCTATTTAGTACATATCGCTATGTATCCAGGGAAGTGCATACAGTACAGATTATTACTGTTTTTGCAGGGACACTTAATTCATTGTCTGTGTACAAACAGAAGAGTATCTACAATAGTACATTAAAGTCTACGATGGGGTCTAAGTACCTTCCACCACACCCCAGGGGTACTGACGGCCTCTGAAGCGCCTGCCTTGGCTTTCGACTTGGACATTACTGCCAATTACTGCAAAGGGAATGGTGTCCTGTAACAAAGAAGGAAATCCACATGTCAGTTTGGTCAGTGTTATGGTAAGTGTGATGTAAATATGGAGCAGGGCAGGGCACCTTCAGTTCCTGGTGTTGAAGTTTGAACTCCTCATCTTCATCTGAATCACATTCAGGGAACTGGTAGATGTTGATATCGAATCTCTCAATCTCCTCACGAATCTAGAGAAAACAAAAAAACCCATGAGGACTGAGATATTATATATAGATAACTTTTTATACACTCCATACACACCTTCATTTTCATTTTTCTGACTTCCAGTGGGGTGAGACTATCTGCTTTGGCCAGCACAGGCACTATGTTGACCTTCTCATGTAGCATCTTCATGAACTCCACGTCCATCGGTCTGAGTCTGAGGAGAGACGGGAACAAAGTGTCACCCATCTCATCCCAGAACAAACTGCCAGTGTCACCTCTATTGGTTCATATTATCATTAAACTGATTTAATCTTAAATAGTGGCTGACTGATATGGGTTTTACAACATGCCGATTGCAATATTTCAGAGGTTTCAAAAAAATCAATATAGAACATGATTCTGGGATTGACTTAATAATAACTAAACACCTTTTTCTTTAGATGATGCTGATAACCTACAAATACTAAATGCTAGTAGCTAGTTGTCAGGCAGTGTTACCCGTGGCCATACGGTGAGATGAAGTAGAGGCAGCAGTGCACACGGTTGTCCTGAATGTTTTTACGGTTGAGGCCGCTTTCATCACGAAAGTATTGCTCAAACTGCTGGTCAATGTAGTCCACAACTGTCCTCCAGCTGTTACAGTTCACAAAAAAATTGAGGTTACTTAACTGAAAACGAGCAAATGTATTTGTATCAGCAAAGTCCAACATGTATTCGGAGAGAAATTCCACCTCTCTGTGTTGTTGACAGCATCCCCGAATCCTGGTGTATCCACAATGGTGAGTTTCAGTTTGACTCCTTTCTCCTCGATAGCCACAGTGTGTTTGGTGATTTCCACTGTCTGTGAGATCCGCTCTTCGATGGGTCAGTGATCAATACAGATAAAGAAAAGAAAAACAAGAAAAACAAGTAAAAAAAAATGTGTGTCTAGTTATTAGAAATGTAATATTTGAATGAATGGTTTCATGTGGTTTTGAAAATGTATGCCATTTTCAAGAAAAGTTAGTTTCATGTGGTGTAACCATCAAGTAATATTAATAACATATTTTCCTTACAACTTGAATACGTTCATATATTGAGCATTATTAAAATGGTTTAAAATATATATTGTTCAAAATAAATCAATTGTTTTTAACACATATTATGAATGTATTAATTAACAAATATTATTACACTTATTGGGGGGGGGGGGGTATAACCACATTGTACATTTTACAACCTGAACTTTGGCTTGTCATTAAGTCAAATTATCTGATATTTTAAGAGCCGTTCTAGTTCCTCCATATTGGTTGCACCAAATGACTTTGATTTAATCAACAAAGGTTTTAAAATATTTTATCAAAATGAATTTTAATTAAAAAAATATGTTTTATGGTGTATTTGTAACTGTAATTTTTAAATTGCAGTTGTTTTCTTAAACAAAAAATGTGTAGTGATTGACTAAACTACATAATGCTTATAAGTTGTTTTACAGAAGAATTAACTCTACACCAATGTTATTTTAGTATAATTAAAATGCTACTACAGTTTTTCTTACTATTTTCTAAAAAATATTAAATATTTGTATGTCTTCTATTTTTATTTTAGCAGTTACAGTTACAGTAATTGTGTTGTGGTTTGTCATTTTTGTCATTTTTTTATTATTATTTATATTTCTACACAATTTTTTTGTTGGTTTATTTCGTTTATTGTAGTATTTCAACTTGTTGCATTGAAAACTAGCTGAAATAAATAATATTTTATTCCAGGAAATGTTTGAGTAATTTTTTTATGATTTTGTTTTAGTTAATGATATCCTACCTTCAGCATTCAGCATCTTCCTGTCTTTGTAAAGGTCTGTGAGGAAGAGGCTGTTGACTAGTGTAGATTTCCCTAAACCCGACTCCCCTGGACGGATCAAAAGAAAGTTTCATTGGACATCAAATATAATTTTTACTTTGTGTTATATAGCATCTGATGACCTCACCTGCCACCATAAGAGTAAAGGCGAACCCCTTTTTCACAGATTTCCTATGCACTTGGTTAGGCAGCGTTGCAAAGCCAACATACTCCTTTTCTTGATCCTAAAAGTCTCAGATGGGGATGTGATTTCAAAATAAGTATTTTCAAAATCAGGTCCAGAGCAAGCAATCAGATAGTGTCAACATTGTGCATCATATACAGGACTGGCATTACCTCAGCAGAGTCATAGGGGTCAAATCTGCCCCAAGGACTTTTTGAGCAAGAGGGGCTCAGCGGAGAATCCAGAGAGCTCATGGAGCTGAGCTGTCCACGGTGGGGTAAGTCCATCTCAGAGCCCAGGAAACTTCTGTTCATCGGCCGGGTGAAAGTGGGTGTCCCTGGTGTATGAGTGCGGGTGCTGCCATCCGGCTCCCTGTCCATCATGGGCTTCTCACATCCAGGGAAAGTGTGAGCGGCTCTAGGAGGCAGGTCTCTCATGGTATAGGCCAGTTCAGCGTCCTCACAGTCTTCTATGGCTAAACTAGACAACTGCAGATGTGGGACACAATCTATTGTTTCTGTATGCCCTGTATGCGTAAACTTAATAACATACACACACCTTTTTTTTTTTTTTTTTTTTTTTTTTTACTGATTTTGTCTTCTTTTTTTCTTGTCTTTTTTTATAGTGCTGTCAAATGATTAATCACCATTAATCACATCCAAAATAAAAGCTTTTGTTTACATAATATATTTATGTGTCCTGTGTCTTTTTATTATGTATATATATATATATATATATATATATATATATATATATATAAATGCACATGAATGTGTAAATATATAAAAATGTTATGTTTATATGTTAAATATATTTATATATAGTATAAAATATAAGAATATAAATATGTAGATGTAAATGCCTACATGTAAATACTTTCAAAATATTTACTGTGTGTGTGTTTATATATACATAATAAATATACAAAGTATATATTATGTAAACAAAAACTTTTATTTTGGATTCGATTAATTGTTTGACAGCACTATTTATTTTTTGTAACTTATTTGTTTGTTTACTGAATTGTGATTGACCTTTTCTTTCTTCCATCTAACCATTAACCATTTATAGCTACAGTAATTTCGATTACTAGACAATAATATAATAATAGACAAACAATGTAAACCTTAATGGTAAAAATAATTAACTGTTGAGTAGGGCTATCTTAAATTAAGTAATTTCAAACAAATGGACTTTTATGAGTATTTAGAGTTCTCTTTTTCAAGTTGAAATTGTGTGATATTTTTAAGTTAAATACATGAGTTAGCTTACTCAAATACTGCAGGTATGAGTACAAAATAACAATTTTGATGTAACTTGAGTTTTGCCCACTTATTCAGGTTGACAGTGAATGACAAAAGCATTTTTGTGGGAATTAAAGAGTGATATTTATATAAGTATTCTTTGATAATCTTTCTAATAATTTCAGAGCTTGACCGACCAAGTCCAAATTTACTTTTATTAGCTATATGGAAATGTTTTGGGATTATTTTGGAGCCAGAAAATCATAAGTGGCGCTGGCGTTTAATCATACACAATTTTAATTTATTGTCACTTTACTCAATTCCCCTTCATTCTGCTCCAGACCAATTCATCAATAATTTATAAGCAAACTATTTATTTAACAAAATATATTGTTTTTTATGAATTACATGTTTTATCAAAACAAAATCACAATATCGCATAGATAAAAAAGAAAAGAACAGAACAGACTCGAGTGGTTTGAACGACACAAGGTTCATCACTGTACAGATTGACTACAGAAAGTCGCTCAGTCTTTAATGCAAACAACGTGACCTGCATTCAGCCTGTCACTGCTCATTAGTCCAGACACATTAATACCTCACACTAATGCTCTGATCTCCAGTAAGATGCTGGAGAAGTGGGGATTGTTTTGTCACAACTCTTACTACATTTCTATCTTAAAGGAGGAGATGAATTGTTATGCATCCATACCTCAGGATCTGGTGCCAATGAAAGTGTGTAAACAAAGAGAAAAAACATTATTCAAGTTTCAAAATTAATCTAGAATTAGTCGGATGCGTCAATGACCTACATAAGCAAATCCATTATGTAGAAATGTATTGTGTTTATCTAAAAAAAAAAAAAAAAAAGCCTTACCGCGCTCGCGCTGCCTGTACATCGCATTCACGAACCTGTTGGTGGTCGACGACAGGTGCTCCATGTTCCCAGACGGAGTTTACATCCACTTGTCAATGCTTTGGGTGTTTTTCTAATGATCTTTCCTCTATGCGGGGTTTATCTGTGGAGTTAATCTCCGCACTAAAATTAACGTAACGTCCCTGACTATCAAAATGCTCGGTAACCTACACACGGATGAAAGCAGGCACAACTAACGACTGTCCAATCTGACAACGGCTCAGTGCAATCAGTGAGAGCAGCGCGTCGCGTTCACTCGCGGTGTCCGGGAGCGTTTTAGTTGCGTCGCGTTTATAAACAAGTCTTTGATTGGTCGCCTAGGTGCCAACGCCAGCTTAAAGATGCGCAATGACGCCAACCAACGCTCATTTGTAGGTAATAGTACTATAATTATGATGCGTTTAAAATATAAGAATGAAAGCCCTAACATATAATATGCCAAGTAAAATAATAAATGTCTTTATCAGTAAACAAATCGCCATAATCATGATTACTTTCATTATAGTAGCATATAAAAATTCATATAAAAATGAATAAATAATAATTTTTACATTTCAAATGATAAGTTACAGATAAACTGTAGGTCTATGTAATTCATTTAAAAATAATGTAAAAACTCTACAGTAAACTCGATCAGCTGGAAATTAACATAATATAATATACAAAACCAAAGGCCTGCATTCAATGTGAAAAAACAATAATTTAGTAAAAAAAAAAAAAAAAAGAGTATGATTTGTGCTATGAATGATATGAATACATTATACATTGCATTGTGAAATCTAATATTTAGGAAAATAGGCACTTGCACAGATAGACCCCAAGAGGTGCTCAAGCAGCTGCCCTTTTGACCTCTGACTATACAAGTTCCTTTTTCTAGACATTTTATATTTTACTTTTTTATATAAATTTGGTCAATGGTATCATTTCTGAATATGGCAGATAACTGAATTTAAATGCTAATAGACCTTAGGGATTGCACCGTATTTAGTGTTTGACAGGCATGAAAATTAAGCTGTGAGAAATATAAGTGGACAATGTTGTTAAATTTGAGATTTGATAATAAATATGGTTATTAAATACTGGAGCGAACACCTATCATTGGAGGAAGCAATCACCAGTCACTCTCAAGTTGATGAAGGCTGGAGTGACAGCATCTCACAAGATTTAGTTGATTTGTCTGAATGAAGAAGTGATGTTGCCCTTTAAGTATCAGTTTGTATTATAATGTTTATAAAGCTAATATTTTTTCAATATCTCTAATAGTTTTGTCCTATAACAATAATAATCATTTTCTAACTCTTTCCTTTGTTAGCACTCTTGGTATATCATATATTAACCATTTAGACTACTTCATCAGCATTGTAACTAGGCTGTGCACTCTATTTCTCCTCTGTCACTGTTTTAATTTCAAACATCTCATATCAACATTAATCATAGACTATATATGATTTTTCAATAGACAACTGCCATTTCTGTAATTTGTAACTTTTTTTTCAACTTCATGACTGACAGGGATTCTTAACAACAGCAGCCCTTGATGTGTGAGGAGTTAAATTGGTTTGTCCTGTGGCAAATAGTGACCACCTGAAGAGGATGTGGCATGGGTTATCATGCGCCAGGAAACAAGTCAATGTGCACAATGTGCAGCCAATGTGTACTGTTGCTCTACAATATTTAAACAATAAATTTGGCAATTCAAATCTGATTCCAAACATTAATCTTAGACTAATCTAATAGACAAACTGGTTTAAATCCTCCATCTAGCCATCAAAACTGTTTTCTAGGGTGGTTTTTCCAAACTCCTTCCACTGGAGGTCACTCTGCAAATTCTTGCACATCAGAGCAATTCCAAGATGGCTTGTCACAAGGTGATCTTGATTTCAAGTTGTTGTTTTTTTCTCAAATAAAATTATCATATATTATCATTCATTCATAGATATGAAGTTTTTGAGGAGCCATTACATGACATAAAAAAAAAAAAACTAACCTTATCTTGAACTTAACTTTACATAAGCACATCATATCTTATTTTAAGAAACACCTAAAGGTGTCACTACTGGATACATTTGACAGTTTTTTCTTTCCTTTTTTTTTTACAGAAGAAATTTTCCTGAGCAAAAAACAGCAGCTGTGTCTCTCAGAAAGACAGAAAGTGTTATTTTGTCTTTTCAGAGACAATAAATGGTAATACATGTGCATGTAAAGTATTGATTTGTTTCCTAAGTAATAATATGAGTACCCTAATTTAAAGGTAAGCAGTAAAAAGAGGCTGATTGTATTTTAGTTACATAGTTTCTGTTTTTATTTATTTATTTTTGTCTTAACCCAAATAAATGTGTGGGTCTAAATGGTAAAAAAACTAAAATTGACACTTCAATTTAAATAATTCAAACATGCAATAGGGTCATGGCTCTGTCTTTGTTAACTTTTTAAAATAGTACTTTAAAATATATTTTTTAAAATTCTTCAGTAGGCCCTTTCATTGCCTCTTCTGTTTTGAGATTTCAGTGAGACACACATTGTCCTCATCTGTCATCTTGCTGAAAAATCCTTAGACATTCTCCTATTGATAAAAAAAGGAAACAAAAAGAATTATTGTTATTAACAAGGTCATGAAATTTTCTCAGTACTAAAGGATAAATAAGTTGCCTTTTTATACCAAGAATGGGTTCCTGCACAGGCTATTTATACGATAGTTCTCATACAACACATAGTGGGTTGTGTGTATCAGGTCCTGCATGTGTGTGCGGATCAACATGTTCCTCAGATGCACAAAATCACTGTGAGATGGATTCTCAACTGTTAGAGAGAGAGAAAAAAGGCATGTTTAAAGAGCTCTTTACATACAGTATACCAATCATAAATAACCTCTGTGCTATATTCAGTTAATAGAAAGAAAAGTAGGGGAAAGAGCAATGTTAGAGCAACTTCTCATTTTGTGTTTGACAGAAGAGATTCATGTAGATAGGAAACAACACAATGACATAATTTTTCATTTTTGAGTCACGTATTCCTGTTAAAATTAATTAAGCTCTTTATATTTTAACATCTTAAATGTTACCTTAAGTATAAATGTAACATCTCATGGTGTAAGTGTGACGTTCGTGCAAGTAGTGTAGCCAGAAAAGCCAGACTCTGGGTGTGCATATGAAAATCTTGGTGTGCCACATTTTTTGTCAGATTACTGTGCAAAATTATGGGATAGTATTTTTGTCACACTGCTTCCGTCCAACCATACTCCTAGTGGTAATTTGCAGGTTGTGTCAAAATGTAGTTAATTATTAAATGTAGTAATTTTCTTCCAAATACGATAATTTTGAACTTCTGGTAAGATACTTGGACATTTACAATCTGGCAACACTGTCTGTTGATGTTGGGCCCAGGGAGGGAGAAACATCCTCATCAAGTGTAACCTCAGGCCTTGTGTCCGGCTGTCCATCAAGCCAAGGTTTTTTGCTAAAAAAAAAATTAAGAAAGGAACTCTGCAGCATATTGCTAGCTAGCAATGTGCAATCCAAAATTATCTGTTTATATCATAGACTGCTGGGGTCACAGTCAGCTGCTGTTTGTTTATTGGTTGGCAGTCCAAATGTCGGCAGATATATTTTAACAAAAATAATTTAAAATGTAAATTACATTTTAACATTTTTAGCATTATTGCACCATATATTGGATTCTTATTTCTGTACCCCTGAGAGTATGATTTAGAATGTTCAGTGACGTCACAGAACTGCCAGATTCAAACTGCTTTCGCGCGTTGGCTGGCACTGAGCCAGAGACTGACGCACATAATGTTTATTTTAGGTTTCATACATTTAAATATACATAATCACTAGTAAAACAATATATTGGTAGTTTGTTAAATACACACTGATGTCTTTGGAAGCAGCAAAAACTATCTAATCAAATGTAACTGGCCGACGTGTTTTATTCATATATCAGACACACAATAGCAGAACAATAAAGTTTACTCTATTCTTCTTCCAGTTCAACAGCCACTTACTTTCATGTATTTTGGGAGAAACTGGGGAATTCCAGTGCTGTGTGTTAAATCCGGCTGACAGGACTTTGAACTGCAGCGCTCATCTCGTTATAGATCAAGATAATTTACAAAGGTTTTTAAACGAAGAATCGGAATATCAGATAGTTGACATGGTAAGCAAGTTTGTGTATATATTTTAATAAAAAATGAAAAACTAAATTAAACGAATACCGATACATCTGTTAGTGGCTGCAGTGTCACGTGACAATCATGACGCGTCGCCATGGAAACAAGGGGTCAGTTAAAATATTCGTAACTTACATATATATATATATATATATATTCTAAGTAAACAACAATAGCCCAAGTATAGTAAAAATTTTTATTGAGACTATAAAAATAATTCTGCATCTATTTTTAGGTGTGCCAGCTGCCACTCTGGGTGGCACAGGCACACCCTGGCACTCCCGTGGCTACGCCACTGGTTCGTACACTAGGAAAACAAGAGGAGAGGGAAAAATCCAATTGCTAGTATGTTTATTGACAAAAAGGGAATCAAACAAAAACAGTCTTAAGAGACAAACAAAACAAAAGAGGGAACCGGATGAAACGGACAGGAAACACGGAGGACGAGAAAGCAAGGGTGTATCTCGGGAGACGAGAACATAGTACACGAAGGGTAAGGACTCCATACAAACAACAGGGAAAGACAGGTATTTATAAGGAGACTAATGACAATAGATTTCCTGCACCTGTGAAATTAACTGGAGTGCAATTACTGTGAAGACAGGACCAGACTAGAGGAATTATAGTGCCTATGGTGAAGTGCCTAAGGAGAAGTGAGCTCACTAGTGGACACCCAGGAAAACAGAGACTGACAGCGTGACATTACCCCCTCCTCCATGGAGCAGCTGTCAGATGCTCCAACTGAAACCCAGGGAAACCCAACAGATAAAGAAGCTAGGAGGGAGGTGGAGCGGTGGAGGACTAGGGGGAGGGACGGAGGGCCAGAAAGCATAGTACACAGAGACAGGAGAACCAGGTAGAATGGGAAAACAGAGACAGGAGAACCAGGTAGAATGGGGTAACAGAGACAAAACAACCAGGTAAAATGGAAAGACAGAGACAAGAGAAGTGTAACACAAAAAAAGGAGTCCAGGAGGGTGGTGGACTGGTGGAGGATCAGGGGGAGGGACGGAGGGCAAGGTCCAAAGAAGAAAACAGACAGAAAGACAAAAGAAAACAATAACACAAAAACATAGGTCCATGAAGGACATCACGTGATTCCCACCAGGGTGGAACAGAAGACCACCACAACCGTGTGGTCAGGGCAGAAGCCTCCCAGGGCAGAGCAGAAGACCACCACATCCTTGTGGTCGAGGCCGGAGTCCCCCAGCGCGGAGCAGAAGACCACCACATCCGTGTGGTCAGACCAACGGGAGGACGAACCTCTGGTAATCCCATGGCGTTTCCACTGGACTCCAGAAGACCGGTGCCGACCCGACTCTGCTCATGAAGACCATTGGTGACCCGTACTTGTTCATGAAGATCCCCGGTGACTTGACTCAGTCTTTGAAGATCCCCGGTGACTTGACTCAGTCCTCGAAGATCCCCGATGACTTGACTCAGTCCTCGAAGATCACTGACTCTGTCTTGAAGATCACTGGTGACTTGACTCTGTCCTTGAAGATCACTAGTGACTTGACTCTGTCCTTGAAGATCACCAGTGACTTGACTCTGTCCTTGAAGATCACCAGTGACTTGACTTGACTCTGAGAGGTCAACGGTGACTAGCCTTGTCTCTGGAGAGTCCATGGTAGCTAACCCTGACTCTGGAAAGTCAAAGGTGACTAACCCTGACTCTGGAAGGTCAATGGTGACTAACCCTGACTCTGGAGGGTCCCCGAGCACCTGACTAGACTCTGGAGGTTCGACCGGAACCTGACTCAACTCTGGAAAGTCAATAGGCACCTGACTCGACTCTGGAAGGTCCACAGAAACTAGCCCTGACTCTGGAGGGTCCATGAACACCTGACTCGACTCTGGAAGGTCAACCGGAAACTGACTCAACTCTGGAGAGTCCACGGGCACCTGACTCGACTATGGATGGTCAACAGAAGCCTGACTTGCCTCTGGACAGTCAACTGGAATTCGACTCGACTCTGGAAGGTCAACAGGAACTAGCCCTGACTCTGGAGGGTCAACGTTAACTAACCCTGACTCTGGAGGGTCAACGGTAACTAACCCTGACTCTGGAGGGTCCATGAACACCTGACTCGACTCTGGAGGGTCAACTGGAAACTGACTCAACTCTGGAAAGTCAACGGGTACCTGACTCGACTCTGGAAGGTCAACAGGAATCTGACTCAACTCAGGAAAGCCCACTGTAAGTGCCTTCCTTTGCAGTGTCTCCGGGCTGGCGGCCATCTTGTGCAGTGGTGCTGGCTCCGGAGACATGACGTGAACAGTCTTGGGAATCTCTAGGATTTTTGACAGCCTGGAGAAATAATCCAAACATATCTCTGCTGCCATCTTGGGCGTTGGCGCTGAGCTGGCGGCCATCTTGCACTGTGGCGCTGGACTGGTGTCTATCTTGCCTCCTGGTGCTGGGTTGGCAGCCATCTTGTGCTGTGGCACTGGACTGGCGGCCATCTTATGCTTTGGCGCTGAGCTTGCGGCCATCCTGCATGGTGGCGCTGGACTGGTGGCCACTTTGTGCTTTGGCGCTGTGCTGGCGTCCATCTTGCCCCTTGGCGCTGGACTGGCGGCCATCTTGTGCGTTGGCGCTGAGCTGTCGGCCATCCTGCACTGTGGCGCTGGACTGGTGGCCACTTTGTGCTTTGGCGCTGTGCTGGCGGCCATCTTGCCCCGTGGTGCTGGCTCAGCCGATTTGCGTCTCCTCTCCCCTCTATGGTCATAATGGGAAAATGGCGGCTCCCAACCGAACCCCGGGTAAACAGGAGCCCACAGTGGAGATCGCTGCCGGACCTCCTCTCGACTGCTTGCTCCGGAGCGACCTCCCCTGGTTCCACGGAACACAACCTGCCGTGTACCCTCAAAACCATTTCTCTCCCACTTGATGGCTGAGGAGGAAATTCAGTGCGGACATACCCCTGGATCTTAGTGATGGAGTCCTTCTGTGATGATCGTGCACTAGGAAAACACGAGGAGAGGGAGAGATCCAATTGCGGGTATGTTTGATGACAAAAAGGGTAATCCAACACAAACAGTTTTAGGAGACAAACAAAACAAAAGAGGGAACCGGATGGAACGGACAGGAAACTCGGAGGACGAGAATGCAAGGGTAAGTCTCGCAAGACGAGAACATAGTACACGAAGGGTAAGGACTCCATCCAAACAACAGGCAAAGACAGGTATTTATGAGGAGACTAATGACAATAGATTTCCTGCACCTGTGCATTTAACTGGAGTGCAATTACTGTGAAGATAGGACCAGACTAGAGGAATTATAGTGCCTATGGTGAAGTGCCTAAGGAGAAGTGAGCTCACTAGTGGACACCCAGGAAAACAGAGACTGACAGCGTGACAGTAAGTAAACATACCTTCTACAGTGCCCCATGGATAGACACGGGCTCGAACTCTTCTGCCATTTCTCTCTACTACTGTACTACTCCCAATAACAGCAAAGGGTATACTTCTCTATAGGAGGAAATAGAAACATTGTAGAGTTGTCACAAAAGTTTTATAAACATTAACAAATAGGCAACAAGATAAATCTTTATAAAAAAAAAAAAAAATGAATGAGTAAATAAAAAGTGCACTTATTTATATTGAATGTGCACTTGTACTATACTTAATATTTTATATTTATATAAACTATATATGTATATTTATAAAACTATACTTGTAAATAATATAATACCAATTAAATAAAAGTATAGTACACTTTCATGACTGTTTTTAACACACGTAAATACACTTTTAAATAGTTAACTTCCTAATAATTTCAAATTAAAAGTTTACTTTAAAAAAAAATACTTTCCATAACCATCTAGTGTGCTTTAAAGTACAGTCATTTTTATGTAGACTAACATACTAAAGCACATGTATTGATTATTTTAACAGCCAGGAGCTCGGCTGTTTTCAGAGAAAAGTAAAACTGTATCTTTCTTTTATAAATGTGATATAATTAAACACTCTTTGGAGATATGAATGATGCAGTACTACTCTATAGGTACTCAAGATTAAAATGATTAAAAAACAGATTAAAACATTTAAAAAAGATTTAAAAAAAACGGTGTGTGTCCCCTTTACTATATATTTTATTTACTAAATTTCATCATTACAAATGTGTAATTACAAATATATTTAAGTACATGACACACAAGTCTCAATAAAATTACATTAGTTTACTATAAATGCCTATTTTAAATCAGTACATTTGACAATACTCCGATTCTTGGTGAAAGAATATGTCATTACAACTTTTAAGAAGCAAAACAAAATCTGTGACTCTTTTCTAAAAGAAACCTGTAGTCCTGACCTTTATCTCTAGAGTCTGCTGCTTAAACAGATCTTCATTATACGTGTCGCACTCCGAGACCTGGAAGATCCTGATTTTGAATTTATCAATTTCACTCAAAATCTAGGGAGACAAATGGGATTTGTTTAGCTCATCTGGTGGTTTTTGTTGACAGTTCCATGTTCTCAAAAATATCTACATGATACACTTTAGAAACATCTGTCACTGTATGTGAGTTTACTCAGACTTTCAGTACACGTGCCTTCTCACCTTTGCCTTCATATTGCGGGTCTCTTTTGGAGTGAGGCTGTCTGCTTTAGCCAGCACAGGCACAATGTTGACCTTCTGATCCAGGGCTTTCATAAAGTTCACATCAATTGGTTTGAGACTGAGACAGCACAAAGGAAATCTGTTATTTGAACATGATCTCAGTTTTCATGGTTACTAAAATCCTGGGATAGAAATAGACACAAAAACACCTGTGCCGAGAAGAGGTCTTACCCATGGCCATGAGGCGAAATGAAGTACAGACAGCAGTGCACTCTGTTGTCTGTTATGTTTTTACGGTTCAGCCCAATCTCATTTTTGCGGTACTTCTCCATCTCCTGATCTACATAATGAACAGCAGCCTTCCAGCTGCAAGAAAAACCATGTGGAAATAACTTTTTGCATTTTTAAGACCCTATAAAACATCTGGCACAATGCGGCACAAAGCACGGTGCTAGTGCTTTTGCTAGTTTCAGCCACACGCAGTTTTCATTTTCAAGTCCTGCGCCGTGCTGTTTAAATAGCAAAAGCATTTGTGCCCATTTGTGTGCCCATGGGTGTACTGGTCTAAAAGAGTGGTGTGTTCAGGCGCACTGTTGGGGCGTTGCTTTTTTGAGAAACTATAAAGTATATTTTCTTTGTTATTTAAATAGCATGTTAGTATTATGCGCCTATATGCGGGTGCAAAACAAGCGTACACTTTGCTTATTACACACACACACAGCAGCTCATAGTGATTACATTCTGCCATGTAAATAGCGAGCCCACCATGGCTTTAGTGCAATCTGAATTACGTACTCCGATTACAAACTGGCAATAAAATTTTTATAATTTATTGATTTTCTCTAATTCTTATTTTTTTCTCTTTTAATTTTCGTTAAAAATCTGTAATCGGTAATGGCCTACAATTTGTAGTAACTGCTTCCTCATTTAGTTTGTATATTTGTATTAACATTAACATTAATGGTACTTTCAGAGTAATAAACAAATTAGTGTTACTGTGTGGTTGCCTATGATGAGCATATGATGAGCTGTATTTCCCAAAAATATCACATAACCATCTTTTATTTGACAGTTTTATAGGGAAATAAATGAATAATACAAGTCTTTGCTGTTGCAAGATATATCTTGACTACTATGTCAGAATAAGTTCAAGACCATTATCATATGAATGAGTGGAACATAAACAAAAAATGACTGAGTACACATTTAAAACTTCAAATACCTTTCATGATTATTAATGGCATCTCCAAAACCAGGGGTGTCGATAACAGTGAGTCTTAGATTTACTCCCTCTTCAACAATGTCTATAGTGTTTTTCGTTACTGATACTGTCCGAGCTATCTTCTCTGTGAAAGAGATATTAATACATTTCACAATCTAAGCTTCTCTGCAGTTTGGTAGCTATACTACTTTTATAAGTAGTATACAAATGTTGTTCAATAATGTTAGGTTAACCTGAAACACCGGGCATGCATCTGTCCATATAGAGGTTTGTGTGGAAAAGGCTGTTGACAAGAGTGGATTTGCCTAAGCCAGACTCACCTAAACATATAAATGATATATTTTAAGATTATTTACAGTCCAATAAAAAAAATACATTTTAATGCATTAAAGTTTTAATTTGTAATAAGATTTCTTTGAGAAAAAAAATTGCTGTGTGTGTGTGTATGTGTATGTATGTTACATGTTTCTTACCAACAACCATCAGATTGAACACAAATCCCTTTTTCACTGCTTTCTGTTGTACTTGGTTTGGCAATGTAACAATGCCAACATATTTCTGGGAGGGACAGTGAAAAATAATCTGGTTTGTGTACAGTATATCACATCATACATCTTTTTAAAGTGAAATACTGTTTTACTGTATTTTACTGTATTTTTGATCAAATAAATGCAGCCTTTGTAAACATGAGAGACTTCATCACACTTTGGCCTCTGAAGGTGGGCAGCATGATACACTACCTCTAAACAGCCAGGAGGGTCAAAGCTGCCCCCTGGACTCTTGGGCCTAAGAGGTGATTTGTCATTAGCGGGATGAGTCTTATCTTCAGCCAGAGAAGAGGATGAGCCGAATATGTGAGACGAATGGATATTTTCATATTTGTCCTCCGCTTCAGTGGAGTCGCAAAGAGAAGTGTCAGGATCCCTGAGGAGACTTTCCATTCCAGAGTCATTCAGAGTTATGGAAAACTAGCAAAAAAAGCATAATGTGACTGAATGTGATGACTGGCAGCTTGTGTAAACTGAATTTGTATTATTTGTTTTTTTTACTTTTTGTTTTTGATTGTTTTATTAAATATAAAACCTACCTCCCCTACTATGGCAGATATTCATGAAATATGAAGTGGCATGGGAAATAGACAAAAAAAAATTAATAACAGTTTTAAAAGTAATTTCCTTGACAACATCGACTGTATAAAGCACACATATATGATATTTCTCTATAACAATAGCAATTTACTGCTAAGAATAAAGATAAAAAAATTGTTCACAAACATAAAAATTGACATGTTAACTTTACCTTGAAAGGCAATGTCCTCAATCTGTAAACCTATAGTGATAGCTAGATATTGTAAATATTCAACAGATGCTGTTAGACTTTTTTTTTTTTTTTTAGAGAGAGAGACCCTAGTGAGTGATGGATGTTTTCCTTTAACATTCGCTTAATACAACAGCCTACATCAGAGAACGAATTGAGGCTAATATATACATACATACACACACACACACACACACATATATATATATATATATATATATATATATATATATATATATATATATATATATATATATATATATATATATATATATATATATATATATATATATTGACATTTTATTTAATTCCTGGGCCTTCTAGGAACCGAAAGGTGGTTTAAATATAGTAAGTATAGTAACGTAAGTTACTCTTAAGTGATTACCGGTAAGTTGCAGCCCGATATCCAAATATTTGTTCATTTAGATATCCTGATATGTCGTCGCTTCGAGCTATGATGAGCTATGACATTAATGTCCCGGTTGAAACTAATAGTTATTACATAGCGCACGTTTATTGATATTAATAAATACTCACTGTCACTGTGCTTATCCATTATGCTCCTCAACTGTTGATAAATGCTAGTTTTGCCTAGACAAATAAATACATCAATAACCTCTAGTCAACTAGCACATTCATCACAATTACGGTTGAAAAAATACAAGAGTTAATCAACTGTAAAATATCCAACGGACAGTGGTGAATGTTTAAAATAATAGTAAATCTATGAAAATCTTTTTATTTCTTACTTTTTAAAGAGGATCCGTTTCGGTGAGTGAACTAAACCGTCAAACTGGCTTCAGTGAATTCAAATGAAAACATGACATTTATTCGTTCCGTCAGTTGGAGTTTCACAGTATCTTACGTTTAACAGAAAATTAGACATACATGAATGTAAAATAATAGCCTAATATTAATAATAATAAAACAAGTCTACAATCGATCATAAACTATAAAGACAATTTAAAATGTAATGAAACCCAGACTACTTTTTCTGAGATTTTAGCAGAGGTGTTTGTGTTGCACATCATGGAAGACAATGTTAGCATCCGATAATTTTAACTGTTGGAGGAAACTGGTTAATTTAAATCCGCTAGAAATATTTAAAGCATTTTTGCTTACATTTAAATTGTCTTTTAGCAGATGCTTTTATCCAAAGCAAGTAGGACAATGGAAGCAATCAAAATCATCAAAAGAGCAATGATATACAAGTGCTATTACAAGTCTCAGTTAACTTTCAGGCAGTACACATAAGGTCTTTTATTTTAGCTTACATTTATAATACTAACAATCTATTAGCACCATTGTGTCTGAGAACAAATAAAACAAAATGACTGCAGCAGATTGTACTACCAAAACCTTGTAAAAAATAAAATAAATAAATACAGTGACCCTAAAATGTAATTGGACACTTAAATGTAGCCTACATAATGTCTTTGCATTACAAAGCAAAACATGAAAATTGAAAGCTAAGAAAAAAAAGGAAGGGTCACTGCAAAAATGGCTCAGAAAAAGTATTTAACCACATTCATACATTTTTAAATGACCTGGGGTCAGTTGCATAACCTAAGCCTCTGTGTTAAAATTTTGTCTTAAGAACTAGTCTGACCAACTAGCAGTTAGCAAAGGGTAATGAGTCTTATTTCTGTCAGGAGGACCACTATAGTGAAAGAAGACTCACAGTTAGCGTACAGTTTGGATTGGCGATATGGTTCTATTCTAGCAGCCTAGAATGGATCAGAGAAGGGAGAGCAGCAATGACCCCCCATGTTAAACAGAACATAACAAACATGAATGTAGATATCATAAAGGTTCAAAATTGTATGTAACATTTAAGATCTTAGTCTGATTCAATGAGCCTCAAAAGGCTGAATCCTGAATGACGATAGACGGAGTTGGGGATGGAGGTTGGCTATTGAGCAATGTGAAAGCTGGTGATAATACTGAAGGACCTTATAAATGAGTGCTGTTATAGTTGTCGCATTCCTATAGGTAGACATGGATCAACTGAGAGTCAGCTGACGCTAGCTTGATCTACTTGGCCTGCCAGAACTGACGCTATGCTTGATTTTTCTGAATCAAAATAATAAAATCTAGGTTTTAACGTAACAGATGAACTTGTAAGACTAGTCTTTTATGCAACCGCCCACAGATCACATGAAGTTTCAGCTTCTGCCTAAGGCTGAATTCTCCATCTGTTTCGCAGATGGAATCCCGTAAGTTTGTTTTGGCTGGCTGTGGTTCTCCCAAAACGCTTGGCGGATTTTATCTAGTTCTGACATCAAAGGAAGTCGAATCTCCATGTGCATCATTAGGTTCTCCAGCCACTCCTCTAATTTAGCAAAACTGGGACTATAGAAAGAAATAGGGAGAAAAGGCCACGTTTCAGCATTTGAGATATTGTTTATGGTAAGGTTATGTAGATGACCAATGACAATCACCGTTTTTCAGCCTCCAAGGCACAGCAAAGAACCGCAATGGGAAAGAAAGCTGGAGGGCAATCTTCAGACCAGCATCGCTTCAAAAATTCATTCACATTCAGTCCATACTCCTGTGTGCGAGGGAGGTCATCCGGATCGGCATATACTCTTCCAATAATCTGCCATAAGGATGGAATATACATATACTGTATGTTAAATTATATTTACATAAAAATTTGGACTTAAGGTAGAGAAATATGTAAGTTCACCTCACAAACGATAATCCCAAATGAGAAAATGTCAACATGTTCATCGTAGATTTTTCCTGCAGGTGAGAAATAACATGTAAAAAAGAAAAAAAATCACAAAACTGAAAAAAGGTCAGTCCTTTGATTGTTAATTCATATGGCTCACCTTGGATCATTTCTGGTGCCATCCAATAGGGGTTGCCCACCACCGTATACCGTTTTTTACGACCAAGCTTGTTCAGTTTGGACACTTGTCCCGGAGAGGAGCTCTTTTCTTCCTTTACAAGCCGGGCCAAACCAAAGTCTGCAACTACCACTGTTTGGTTCTGTGAGGAAAACCAGTACTGTCACACAGTTCAGCTCAGTTGGAGACATGCTCTACGTTTAGAAGTATTCAGACGTATTCTGACCTCTTGGACAAAGCAGTTGTGTGAGTTCAGATCCCGATGAATGACATTCATTGAATGAAGGTAAGCCTGGGTTGGGCAGAGAAAATACATGTATTTGGATGCTAACTATAGCTTCAGATTCATATTCTTTGTCAAAACATGTCTTTGTATTAAGCAATTCAGCAAGGGTTTGAAGATCTAATGAAAAGATTTCCATCTTTTATTGCATTGTTGGATTGCTCTTTATAACGTACCATTCCGGCGGCAATGTCCTTGGCATAGCTCACTCTAACTTTCCAAGGGTGATCCTTGTCACAAATTATGACAAAAATTTAGTTTAACTCAGAACCATAACAGCATGCTTTTCGACAAGAATATATGGACTTCACGAGAGGAAATTATATACAGTAAGGAAAGAACAAACCTTTTTCTGGATGGTGTCCCTCAGCGTTCCTCCTTGTACATACTCAGTGATCAGGTTCAGTCGTTTGTCTTTGTAGAGAATGCCGATAAACTTTAAGACATTAGGATGTTCAAGGCATCTCATAACTTTGACCTGGAGCCAAAAAACGTTTAGATTAGCAAACAATCCATTTGCTCCATATCAGTCTGAGAAAGAAAAAACTATGACAAACCTCTTTCAAGAATGTCTTCTGAGTCTCTTCATCGAATTGAAGAAGTTCCTTAATCACCATGACCTCACCTGTTTCCGAATGCGTCACCTGAAAACCCAAAGGAAGCAGTTCATTCCTTCCTTCCATCAGTCTGTGATCTCAGGTGATACTCTATGTGATCATTCAGACATACTGCTTTACCTTTATGGCTTGTCCAAAACAACCTTTACCCAAAACTTCACCGTATATGAGGTCAGAGGGTCGGAAGATACGTTGTGTTTTGTCAGTGGGGTCAAAACGCAGAGACTCTGATCGATTAATGTCTCTTCTATGGGAAAGAAGTGCAGCATGCCGTTGCGAGCATGGACCTTTATCAATGCTGCAGCTGCGCCTACAGAGGCAGACAAACAGAAATTAATAATCTTAGTAAGAGCCTGACAGAAATACGACCTTTTAAATTATTTGGTGCTTTTTTTGAACTAAAAATTCCAGTTTTATCTTCAAAGGGAAAACGTTGATGTGTAACATTTGATGCCTATAAGAAACCTGTAAGCAGTTCTCAAAAATGACTTTCAGATTTCTTTATCAAATAACATTTTATACAGTTTCTTAATTTTAGTCCTATTATCCAGTAAAACCTCTAAAAATCATCTTAAAGAACATAACATGATTTCAAGACTTGTTTCCAAAGAATATTGATATGTGACTCTGGAGCACAAAACCAGTCTTAAGTCGCACATGTATATTTGTAGTCAAAATGATAGATTTTTCTTTTATGACAAAAATCATTAGGATTTTAAGTAAATATCATGTGCCATGAAGATATTTAGTAAACTTCCTACCGTACATATATCAAAGCTTAATTTTTGATTGCTATTAAAAAAAATTGCCTCTCAAAAAATTTAAGTTGCTTAGATGTTTAGATTTTTTTTTTTTTTTTTTTACCTAAAACAAGAAAAAATGATTTTGTTTGCAGTGTAGCATTACATGTAATAAAGTCTAATAGGGCCATAATTCTTACAGAATATTTCTGGATCTAGGGCTTATTCGACTGCTGCTGGGAAGGGGAAAGAAACCTAGTTTTCCAGGCTGGTCCAGTTCTTCTCCCAGTAGGCCAGATAAGTCTTCTTGTTTTGTGAGTTCTTTAGGATCATGTTCAATTGTGATTTGTAACCAGTGCTCTGTATCATGAATCAACTGATCTATCTGTGAAAGAAAAACAAAATATAAAGGGTAATAGATGAAATGAGCTCTAGATTGTTGTTATCTTATCTGAGGTAAAGGACTGACCTCATTGAGTGGAATGTTCTGGACAGAAATTCCATTGATCTCAAGAATGCTGTCTCCAACATGGATCAAAGGCTTAACTTCAGGGCTCAGGTTGTGCATGTCCAGTCTGAATTTTTTTATATCAGTATTAATTGAATGCTTTCATTAATTTAACAATTTATTTAATAAAATGACATTTATTGTTTTTTTTTTGCTCAGGTGTGACTGTGTCTAAATTGACAACTTACTGAGATACAGTGATCAAAGGGCTTGTGTCCTTCTGCTCCACCGTGAAGGATAAACCTTGTCTGCTTTCTGCAGAAGGAGGAAATGACATCGATGTCACAGTATGAGAAAGCCGTGAACATTTTGCTGCAGAGTGTTGCATTGACACCTTCTGGTGTCCACATTGTCCACTATGAGAGAAGAAGAAATCTCATTAACTGAGGTACTTACTTTCCCATCAAAAAGCTTAGCAATTGGCAAGTAATAAATGTTTTTACAAAACCAACCAGTATAAATTGGCATTATCCACTAGAGTGAAAGAATCACCATCTCCAATAACCATGCCACAGCTTTCACAGAGAAAACACTCGGGATGGTATTTATGCTTCCCAGCAACCTGCAGAGATGGAAGGAAGAGGCAGTTATTTTCTAGTACAGTTTATCTTGAATTCAGCTGAAACAGTAAGGGAGGAATTGAGAAGTGGTACAAGGTGGATGACATCATTCTGCAGAAGTGAAGCAGCACAATGGAAGGAAGCAAGATTGTGAGTGGGAGGCGTCGCCTGACCTCAGGTCACAGCAGGAACTGGTGACAAAACACAAAAACCTCCAAGCTAACCTTTTCAAGATCAAATTGCTATAACCGTTTAGTGAGTGAATTGTTGTCTGGTTGTGCAGTCTACTAAAGGAATGCATGTATTCATGAATCCACTACTATCCAGTTTTTTAGTCAGTATCTTAAAAAAAATGAAATGTCACATTTTGTTGAAAAATGCTCTGTTGCTTAACACATTCTTCACAAACGTCTTGTTAGTGTAAGTGATCAGTGACATTCAAAGATGGCCATGCTGCTTTCCATGCTTTATTTACAACAGCTGATAATTGCTGCAATTGGCGATTTTAAAATTCTAAAAAATTTTTTTTTTTTTTTTTACAAAAAAAGTAAAAATATAATACTAAAAACTTAAATCAGTAATTTGAAATGTCATAATTCAATTTAAGCTTCACAACAAAAATGCTTAAATCTCTTTTTGAGATTTGATGAAGATTAAATTAATTGTTTTAAATTTAATATATTAAATTTCTAACACTTTTTTTTGTAAATTATTAATGTTTTTTTTTTTGTTTAAGTTAAATTGAGCAGCAAATGAAAACAAAAGTAAACAGAAATATAAAAATAGAGGAAATTAACATGCACATATACCGTAAATATCCAATATTGGCCAATGCAGATAAAAGCTAGCTAAAATAAGTTTTTGTTGTTGTTGTTTTTTAAGTTTATGTAAATACACATTATTGGAACATGTTTTTCTGGAAACTTCTATAACAGTCTTTCACCTTCAAAATGTCATGTTTAATTCTTTAAATTTTCTAAAATCATTAAATTTTTTCAGTTTATGTAGTACCAAAATATTGAGCATCAAGTTTGTTTTACTAAGCTAATACTTCCCCTTTATTTTTAATGTTATGAACTGATTTGTCAATGTTGTATTCTTACCATAATGAGACCGGTGGTGATAGACTCTGAGCAGCCGTGGCATTGCTCCCCAAATCTTGACCAGTAATCTTTCTTACAGAAGAATTGTCCATCTCTTTCATAGTACCAATGAGAAAGAACCGAATTACATACACAACACCTAACAGAGAGAGAGAGGGGCAGATAAGAAAACTTGTATATTTGTTTACTTATTTATTGCATATTTTTACAAAACTTAAAGAGGTGTCACATTCAAATGTTGTGCTAAATTGGGTCACTTGAATACATGTACTATGTCATGTAACTACTGTTAAAGTAAGATTATGCTGAAGTGAATATTAAATGCTAGAGCCAGGGGCGTTTTCTTTCTTGCTGCATCTGAGCAGGATGCATGTCATGTGTTCCACAGCTGGTGGTTATCTGCTCTTTTCCTTTCATTCACGGAAACACATGCACATTATACACACACACTAATGTACACAGTGTACACAGTTTTAAACACTAGCAAACAAACAGCAGAAAAGCAGAATAACAAGAAAGTGTTGTTTAATTCTATGGTTGACAGGGGTGTAAAGTACAGTATTGTCCTTCATGACTATAATTAAGTATTATTTTGGTGAATCTGAGCTTTACTTGTGTTATTGAAACTTGCACTTCTACTCAGATTACATTACTTAAAACAATATGTTTTACTCATTACAACAACAACATATTGATCTCATTAACCTTTTCTTGAATTAAAAAAATAACTAAATGGACGGATAACTTCATTAAATAAACCTAACAAAGCAGTCCATCTTCACAAATTTTATTTTCTGAATGAAATCAATTTCAGTGTAAAATCTGTCAAAACATCATTTGAGCATGTCTCTTTAACAGTCTATTTTGTAAGTATATAACACTTTTACATTGATTATGTCAAGTTCAGATGAATGTAAAGCTCTTTTGCCTTAATTTTTTTAGGGTTTTGTCTAGGTACTTGAGAATTTAATATTAATACAATAAAGATGATTACAATTTCAATATACTTGATATGCCTCTAGGCCAAGTTAAATACACTTAAATGCACATTTCATCCACTAGTCTGAAAATAACACTCTATTAGAGACAGGATTCAGTACAAACTCATATATCGTTCTTTGTACAAGTTTGCCTGTTATTGTAATGAACATATGTACAAGTCTATCTAAATGCCAATGTTATCATAGTCCTGCATCACTTTAATAAAACCAGATTCTCAGTAGAGAAGTGGGAGTGAACAGACCTATTGTGAAACAAACAAAGTATGAATTATTTTTCTGTTTACACAATCCTAGTGTTGACTATCCCAAATGAGTCTCATCCCAACTCACAAGACCACACACTTCAACACTTCGAGAGGTTATAAAACAAAGTAAAAGTTCTAATTTAACAACGTTCTATAATTACGTTATCTCACGATAACAATCTGAAAGTAAACTGTTGACAAAGAAGTTCCTGTTTTTGCTTTACAAGAAATGTACAGACAACTGAAAAACATGAAGAGAAAGGAAGGAAATGGAAGAAGCAAGACATTGAAACTTAAGAGAAAACGTAAAGTAGCTAACAAAACAAGTCCGATGTGACTTACCTTGCCTTCCCTCCTCTCCGGCAATACAGGTCCTGACAAGACTTGAGCATAGCAACAGTAGTAAAGCTCTGCTAGTTTTCTTACTGTCCTCCACTCATTTCAGGGGTGGAGTGAAGTGGGAGGAGAAGACAAAACTGTTACATACTCGCTCAAATAGTTTTTCTTTCATACTGAGCTTCACTAGGCTGCTTCCTGCCAAGAGCCTGAAGAAGAGAGAGACAGATCCCTCCCACTCCTAACTCCAGCCCACCTTCTTCTGCTTTAATCTGTAGCAGAAAGAATGCATTCTGTCAGAGGATATGGAGTTAACCGACCTGTGTCACCTACTGATAGCCCCCATGATCTACATGACGGGGCAGAGACGTGCATTTAAATGCCACTGATTCATGAAGGGAGGGTTTGTGTAAGTGTATTCATGCAAGAGAAATTATGAAAGGAACTGCTCACCACGTATTTGTTTGAGGGTTACTTACATCCAGAGTGGAACTGCAAAAGTAATTAAACATTTTATATTGTAAAGAAGGTTTGCTATCAGAATTATATATATAGTGTGGAGGCTATACTGAAAAAAGTAAAACAATTATAAAAGCCAAAACAAGTCATGATACATGAAAAATGTAAAAGGTATTCGATTGTTTTGACCAAAAGAAAATGTCATTAATCAATTGTAAAAAATTACAATAACACGTGTGATGACTTGTCCTGACCAGACATTTATGTAAAAACAACAAAAAACAACAAAAAAGGCTAAATGTTTAAGTTAAACTCTGGCTTCATTACATAGAAAATAAATAGTATATAAATAAAATACAATATAAGAATATATTCAAATTTTATTTTGGATGATATGCTTAAAAAAAGAATTAGGCCTAAATTTAAGATTTAGTTTTTGAATTATAATAAATGAATCATGAATTGATTATTAAAACTTCTGTCCAGTTGGATTGTAGGCTTACAGGTCAGCCAGAGCCAACTTGAGGAAGGTATCTGCCAGGACAAACTCACACATAAACAGAGGATTGATGAACACTTTAATTCTTCAGACCCCCAGCATATATGGCAAGGCATACAAACTATCACAGATTATAAACAACCCAGTTCTGTGCCTCCCTCCAGCTCTGCCTCCCTCCCTGAAGAGCTCATTCACTTTTATGCTCGGTTTGATCATAATAATAAGGAGATCTCCCTCGATGCTGAGCATCAACCCAGTGAACTGCCTCTCACATTCTCCACCTTAGATGTTTACTCCACTCTGTGTACGGTGAATGCACGGAAGGCAGCTGGCCCTGACGGGAAACATGGTCGTGTGCTTAAAGCCTGTGCGGAGCAGCTGGCTGAGGTCTTCACAGACATTTTCAATCTGTCCCTGGCCCAAACAAGTGTCCCCACTAGCTTCAAAACCCCTACCATCGTGCCAGTAACAAAGCACTCCGCTGCCTCGGTCTCTAACGACTTCTGTCCTGTCGCACTCACCCACATCATTGACAATGGCTTTGAAAGGCTGGTTGCATCCCACTTAAAATCTTGTTTCCCTGCTACACTAGACCCATTACAATTTGCCTATCGCCACAATAGATCAAAAGAGGACGCCATCTCTATGGCACTTCACTCTGCCCTCTCCCAACTGGACAGTCAAAATACACATGTGAGAATGCTGTTCATTGATTTCAGTTCTGCATTTAATACTGTAATCATCTCCAAGCTGATCTTCAACCTCAGCCAGCTTGGAATCAGCACATCCCTCTGCATCTGAACTCTATATTTTCTGACTAACAGACCTCAATCTGTTGAATTAGATAGCCTCTCATCCTCCATCATCACTCTGAACACCGGCGTGCCACAAGGTTGCGTACTGAGCACTCTCCTGGACTCTCTATACATCCATGACTGCGTTCCTGTTTATGGGTCCAACACCATAATCAAATTTGCAGATGAGACTACGGCGGTAGGTCTGATCAGGGATGACGATGAGTCAGCCTACAGGGATGAGGTGCAGCACCTGGCTGTGTGATGTGCCACCAACAATCTGGAACTAAATACCCAGAAGACAAAGGAGTTTATTGTGGACTTCAGGTGGACTAAGATTCATACACAAACACCCATCTACATCAACGGAGCTGTAGTGGAGCGCGTGTCGAGTTTCAAGTTCCTTGGCACCCACATCTCTGATGACCTCACCTGGTCCCTTAACAAGGGCACAGCAGCGTCTTTACTTTGTACGGATCCTTAAGAAATTTCACCTGAGTCCCAGGATCCTAGTGAAATTCTTCCGCTGTACCAAGGATGCCTCTCACCCTAACCATGGACTCTTCACCCTCCTTCCATCCGGCAGGCGTTACAGGAGCCTACGCTCTCGCGCTAGTAGGCTCAGGAAGAGTTCTTCCCCGAGGCTGTGACACTTCTGAACGCCACACCACCAATCTAACCTGCAACTGCTTTTACTGGTCACAGTACTTTACAAACATGTATTTGCACTTCTCATATTTTGCACAGACTACTGTTCAAGCTATTAGTTACAGTAAACTATTTGTATCAAAATATCATTACTGATATTTTGCATAGAATACTTTGTTTAACAATACTATTGTACACTCAACCAACTGTATTTATTACCACTGTCTTATGTTGCTGCTGTTATTAATGTATATATAATCCTACATTGCATTCCTATTTATATTCTCTGCTGAACACTGTATATAGCAACTCCACTGTACATTTTGTAAAGCTTCACTTACTCTGCACTTATATGTATATAAAACACTATATTCTTGCACCTCTGGTTAGTTGCTAACTGCATTTCATTAGTGGTGTACTAAATTGTGCATCACAATAAATTAGTTTATTAGTTTATGTTAAAACTGTGTGATCCAAATGGAAGGAAATTTGATATAGAACTCAAATATCTTAAATTTAGGCCTAAATGCTTTGGTTTTAAAATAGTAAACCAATAAAAACTAATTATATATATATATATATATATATATATATATATATATATATATATATATAATGTTTGTATTATTTTAAAACAATTTCCTTAAAAAAAAAACATACAAACACATGATTTAGTTTTTACTATTTATTTTCAGAAATTTGTGATAGATAAAAGGCCCAAATAAAATTAAAGGTCATACAAAAATGTGTTGGAGTTTCACAAGTACAAGTGCATAAACATGAAGAACAAAGGTAAACAATGCGAGAAGATTCACTAGATGAATTGCCTTTATCATACTTTCATGTCACATTTGAATAGTTGCACTTATACAAACACATATACAACATTCACAACACACGATGCTTAAAAAAAAAAAAAAAACGATTAGGTTAAATGCATAGATATCCTTAAAAACCCAACATTTTAATTTAATAAGAGTTACGTTAAAACAAACAAACAAAAACAAGGTTTTACTAAGGTCAGGATACTAGAAAAGAAACCGCTTCAAGTTCCTGAGGTATCGTTGAAGACAGCTTATAATCCTCAGTACTTAGATGCTGTCTACTGCAGTTACGACAAGCATTTTGTTCTTATAAGACTAAAATTGGTAAGCCTAGATCCCGTTCCTTCATGTGACTATGCTTTGAATGACCGAAGATGCTGGAAAAAAAACAAAATATGGATTCATGAACTGCATATAGTGCATACAGCTAGAAAGAAAACAGGTTCCCTTTACTTTATGATAGGTGGCCAGAACATGAAGCCTAATGACGCCGCTTTCCCCAGAGACACAGTTCAGCCTCAAATAGCAGCGACATGTCCTTAGATTGCATGTGTCTAAATACACAGCTAAGTGTAAGTGAACAACTGCAGCAAAACCAGAAAAGATGCACAGCTGGAACTGCAGAATTTTAACATTAAATGATAAAATGGTTGAAAAAAAAAGATAAAAAATCAAACAATCATATTAAACTTAAGTGACATAAGTAAAGGGAGTTTAGGCAGTGCAAAGAGTGCCTGGTTCACATCACATCTAATCATACGGCTGAAAAATTATTTAGTGTAAGTCCAAATCGCTCACATATTACATGAGGCACTTTTAAACTGTAAAAAAGTGCATTTGAGATCAGGCAGTAGCACCACTGGTTTATGAGGTCACTTTTATCAGCTGGTTTCTCACTTCCTCCTTCTTCCGCAGTATTTGCCTTGGCATCCTGCGCCCCCTACAGGAAAAGACACTGTCACTACCACCACTACTTCTATAACAGCGTGTCATGTTTATTCTCAATACAAACAGTGTTATTTCAGAATAATTCAGAAACTATTGTACTTGTATTTTTTTATCAATATTTTGCAATTATTTTATTTCTATACTTGCTGTTTTCAGTTTTTTAAACTAAATGAAATGTTGCTTTGGCAGAAAAAAACAAATGTTTAAGGGTTTTAAAAATATATTTTTTAATATTTTATTATATTTTCATATTTTAGCATATCTAAGTTAAAGTTCATTTGATTTCAATTAACAAAAGTCATTATTTCAGGTTTCTGTATGGACAATAGAAAAAAACAGTGCATTCATGTCTGCTTACGTACCTCTGTAGCCTCCAGCACCTAGAAAGCCTTGAAGAGCTGCATATTTGGCTGCTTTTGCTATAAAGAATCACACAAGACACGAGCAATAAATACTTGTTATTGGCTGTAGATAATGTACAGGTCTAGACCAAACTATAATTTTATCATGTGCTGCATTTGTAATATTAGCTAATAAAGAGTGTGCTGAAATAGCAGAACGTCTTACATTGCTGAGGTGTAAGTGGAGCACTTCCAGGTCCCCCTGCACCAGTGCCACCGTAACCTACAATACAATATAATATAATCACAACTCTTCATTAATCACACTGAACAAATTACACTAATCACTGTAACACACTGGTACAGTAAAATATCATTCACTGTTTATTTACACACCACCAAAATGTTCCTCTAGTAATGTAATCATCTGATTTTGTTTTTACGCATGTAGGTTTTGACTTTCAATGGATGGATGAAAATAATAAGATCCAATTTAACTCTGTTTCCCGATCTCTGCTGTTTTATAAATTCATCTGAGAGAAAAATAGGTGTGGATGAGGAATTTCCCCAAGAGGCACAAGAAGAATTGAGGAAGGATATAACAGCTCACCTGGCTGATAGCCTTGACCACCCAGTGCACCCGTGCCAAAGCCTTCAGGACATTGAGACAAAGGCAGGTCAATTTAATCTATCCAAAGTTTACATCCAGTATTCTCATTTAGTTGTTGAGATGAATGAGAAGAATTTGACAAAAACCATGCTCTAAGTTTAGTGAATTTGCCTTATTATAAATAATCTTAAATGGCAATGCAACAAATATAACTTTACCAGTTCCTACTGGGCTTCCAGCACCTCCTCCGAGACCTCCACCTGCTCCTCCAAGACCTCCCACACCTCCAGCTGCACCTAAACCTCCATACCCTACAATAAAAACAACAAGTCAACATTATAATCATATGATGGCAAAGATGTCAGTAGTGATTCAATTTAATGTCACCACAGCAATATCTGATTGAAGTATGAACAGAGGTGAGCATTTCTGTACAAATGTAATACTTACTTAAGTTTTAAAAACAATGCTATTTATGGAAAAACACACTTTTAAAGAATATAGTAAAATTGCAAGCAGACACCTAAATGCATTTAATGTACTATTAAATCAAAATGTATTATATTTTAAATATATATTAAATGCAACTTTAAAATACTTTTTTGACCATTTTAAGTAGGACTTGAGTACACATTTATAAATAATGTGACTACATTGTGGAAAGTACTGACAAGTATTCATGGTAAACTACACCATACTTTAATGCATTTCTATTGAAAAAAAAAAATATGAAAGTCACATATTTAAATATATTTCTAATTACACATTTGCAGTGATGAAGGTTTAGTACAGATAAAATATATTGATTTGTAAATTAATGCAATATAACTCTACAGTTAAAATTAATAACCAAGTAAGCACATCAGTTAACATCAAAATAATTGTACTTCTCTGAGATTATATAAAAAAAAAAAAAAATTGAACTACATTATTACAAAGTGCACTTTTCAAAAGTGTGTTTAGAAATGATGTCAAGAAAGCATACTATATGTAAGTACACCTAAGTGGTCCTTTATTTCATTAACAAATCTCCAAGAACAGTTTTTTAATATAAGGTTCTTTTAAGATGTGAAGAACACTGCAAGTGCATATTCAATACAGTTAACAATTCTCTCTACCATCATCCAAGCCAGACTAGGAGTTATCAATACATTCAGGCTCCTAAGCTAATGTAATGATAATATTAGTAAGTCATAATTATATTTATATTTTAAAACACACCTGATTTCCCAGGTTTCAAAGCTCCAGCTCCCAGGCCACCACCTGGATATCTGGCACCTAAACCTAAAACAAACAAAAAACCTTTAATATAATTATTTATGGCACAGATTTGTTGTTAATGTGATTTAAGATGCACATGTATATTTGAGTATTTAATGCATTGTTGCATTTGTAATAGATCTTGTCTTTTATATACTAATTAACACATTTTAATTTTATTCAATCTGTTCAAACTATGTGAACAAATTTCATTCAGTTTGATTGCATTACTATCAAAACTTATTTTTAATGTATATTAAAGCACATCATACCTCCACCCAGCCCTCCAACTCCTCCAGGACCTCCACCAACACCTCCTGTTCCTGCTCCTAGACCACCACCAAGACCTCCACCAACACCTCCTCTTCCAGCCCCACCTAATGTTCCAGTTCCTCCATAGCCTGGAACATTAGCCATAACAAAAACAAATATGTGTGATAATCTTTTTTTGTCTAACCTACAAAGGATAGGTTATTGTAGTATTAAAGTGCTGATTTTATGGGTTTTACATACTTTTAGGTGGTTTTACCGCGCCAGGACCATAACCATAACCAAGCCCTTAAAAAAAAGTAAAAAAAAGTGTAAAAAAAAAAAAGTAGTCCAAATTTCAGAAGTAAAAACAATGTGGGTGATTTTTGCAGTTTCTCTCTGGTATTGTTAACAAGAAATATACACATCAGCTGCTTGGGTGTCCCACATTACCCAATGTTCCAGGTTAGCCTTATTAAGCATTTTTTAAATTGTGGGAGTAATATGAGATGCGTAACACCCAAATAACACTTCAAATACTTACCACCAATTCCAGGCCCTCCAAGTCCCCCAGCACTGCCCGGGCCACCACCATAACCACCGGGTCCTGTTCCATATCCGCCTGGGCCTCCATACCCACCAAGTGTGCCTGCTGCCCCATAAACTTTCATCAAAGTGATAAATTCATCATTTAACAGTGTTTCCAGGTCAGTGTGTAAAATACAACCAAACTACACTTTCATCATAAGAATTGTGGATTAGCAAATATGTTTTCTGGCACCTTTTCCTTGTTTGCTGCCCACTGCAGCCCCACTGGGGAACCTGAGGCCTGCAAAAAAATGAAACATACAATTCTCAACAAAGCAACAACTGTCAGAACTGGTACATAAAGTATCATGAATATGGTGTTTTATTTCCATCTGAAAAATATTTACCAGTCCCTGGTAGGATGCCTCCGGCTCCTAAACCTCCAGCTCCTCCATAACCTACAATAGATTTACAAACTCATAAGTTCTACATTCTAATGTAAATGTTGAGTACACTTTATTCATCTCCACCTCCTGGTAGTAAACCACCGCCTCCAGGCAGAAGTCCAGCTCCTCCTGTTCCAGCTGGACCCAGTCCACCTAAACCCCCAACTCCTAGAGCTCCAGTTCCACCTGTACCGCTGTAAACTACAGGAAACAGATTGATTGTGTTATAATCCTAAAAAAAACACAGCTAATAGACGTTACAGATCAAGATTTTCATGGTAAATCACCTTTAGGGGGTTTAACTCCTCCTCCAACTCCACCAACTCCTCCTGGAACTCCACCAACTCCACCTGGAACTCCACCAACTCCACCTGGAACTCCACCAACTCCACCTGGAACTCCACCAACTCCTCCTGGAACTCCACCAACTCCTCCTGGAACTCCACCAACTCCACCTGGAACTCCACCAACTCCACCAGCTCCTCCTGGAACTCCACCAACTCCTCCTGGAACTCCACCAACTCCACCAACTCCACCAGCTCCTCCTGGAACTCCACCAACTCCACCTGGAACTCCACCAACTCCTCCTGGAACTCCACCAACTCCACCTGGAACTCCACCAACCCCACCTACACCACTGCCTACACTTCCAGGTCCTCCTTCAATAATGCCTGGGGTATCTCCACGTCCAGCAATGGCTCCACCTCCAATGACTACAGTAAGAAAAATAAAATAAATCTTTTTGCAAATGAAAAAGCACCCGCTTTGCTTGCCCAAATATTTAGAGACAGTAAGAGTACAGTGAATGGCATGAAGTACCTGGGGGCTTTAGTGGTTTGGCTCCTGGAAGTGTTCCGCTATCGCCAACTCCTAAGGTAGAACAACTTTATTTTAAGTGATTTATTCATACAGGGACATACAAATATTAAAGCCTCTTCAAGCAATGTTTACCACGAACCTTATTTTCATATAAACTTAAAATAAATCAAAAACCACCATTCTGAAAACCTAAAATAAGAACTTTTCAAGGGAACCATTAGAAGACTAATTCTTTGTATCTGACTCTGGAAAAAAAATATTATCTTTGTCTCTTATACAGATTATATTGTGAATTTTCACAGCTAATTATATTTGCATTAAAAAAGCATTAACAAGCTCAGTAAAATGCCATTTTTAATAAATAAAGCTACTACGACCGCACCCTGGTGAAGAAAAAAAAATGCATTTCCATAATGTAGGCCTACTTAAAGTGCTCTATTTTCACACAGTAATTTTGAATTTAATGTACCAAAAATTATTCTTAAGTACCTTTTAAGATAAACTTAAGTACATTATATAAATGTACTCAAGTGTGCTATTTTGGGACACCATGAATATTAACTAAAAATGTTTAACAAATCTGTACTAAATACATCTCTGTATTTAAAATATGTATTTAGTTACCACTTGTAGTACACTTGAACCATCTTTCATACACTAGTACACTCAAGTGTAGTGCAAGTGGTGACTAAATATTTATTTTTAATACAGTATGTTAAAAGCACATTCTAGTTTCTATTCACAGTGTCCCAAAATAGCACAGCTGAGAACCCTTAGATGATCTTAAGTTTATTTTAAAGGTTCTGTATGTAGGATTAACACCGAGCACATTTTCAAAGGAGAATAACTGACTGTAGCATTTTAGTATATTAAGTACGAAATTAGTACGTGAAAATAGAGCGCTTTAAGTAGTACACAATGGAAGTGTACTTTTATTTTCCACTTGGGCATGCAAGAGACTCCTCGACCACTAGAGGGAGCCGTAACATTAGCAAGATTTGAACATGACGTAGGTGGATTATTTCGTTAAACTGGCTGAACTCCTACCACTAGCGAATACTAAAATAACAAACAGGAAACATAATCTTGAATTCAGTTATTTTATGTGAGGTCAGTATTTATTTCAGGTTACGAAGACAGATCTTACCGTCGGGTCGTGGCACTCCCGTTCCACCTAAAAAGGGAGAACGTCAATAAGGTAAAAAGGAATGGTCAGACTTAATAAATTACTGTTACAGTACAAATAAAAGATAAATACAAACCTGGTACAGTTCCAGTGATACCTAAAACATGAAAAAAGGTCATACATTTAGTAATTTTGTGTTGACGTATCTCTTCAAATCCCATTTTCAACACTTCATAAGTAATTACAAATCATTCTGAACACGCAATGTATTCTGATATCAATTTATGTTTTTTTTTGTGTGTGTTATGTGGTTTTTCCAGGCTATATTACGGCCTTCATCAATAACCAGCTGTTACATAGTAGCCTACACAAATGGAAATAATTGTAATTAATTCAAGTATAAATATGAATAGCTTATTTTAAGAATAGTTTTGCCAATACTAGGCCTGCTACCACTACTACTATTAGTCATAGTAAAAGACACAGTTTACTCCAAATATGTATGACCATCTTACTTCTGTGGACCAAAGAGCAAAATTTTAAAAGAATATTCAGTCAAAACATACACGTATCATTAAAGTGAAAAAGAAGGTATGAGCGGCAGGACCTGGCATCTTAAAATCCATCAAGTACATCCTCTTTTCCTCCATCCATCCAGTGTTAAAGATAATAAAAGCATGATTTTATGGTGCAGTTTAATTCATGCTTCAAACTTGGAACAAAGCTCAATAACCCAAAATCGTATCAGTGAATCGTGAATTGTGTAGTTGGCCAAAGATTGTGTCTGAACAAACATAATCTTGTGAACTTTTCATGTCTGTACTGTAGGCTTGTCTAGAATTTGACTGTCACAGAAGATCCAATGTATGCTTTTTATTCTATGTACATTAAATGTGAGCTACAAAAAGAAATCACATTGATAAAAAATAGATGACAAACTGAAAAGGATGATTTCTATAAAGCTCACTGAAAAAGAAGAGTCTACCTGGTTTTTCTCCAGCTAAAATGGGTATTCCTGTCCCACCAACCCCATCAAGTCCACCTGAAAAAGATTACATGCTGCTCAGTTTCTATCCTTTTAAAAAGTTGGAAATTCAACTTAAAATATCAACTCCAATAGACCCACCTGATCCCTCTATTTGTCCGCCAGATTCTGAAATAATCACAAAATAAAACTGGTGGCTAAAAGGTGAAAATCCCTGCTCATTTTTTCTTACATTGTCAAAAGGGACAAATTGTTTTATTCTAGTTCATGGGATCAGATGGGATGTAAAAAAAAAAAAAAGATTTGAAAAAAACTTGTCTTACCAGTCTTGGGAGCTTTTGTTCCACCTGTGTGTTCAACACAATGTTAAAATTACAACTCAGGAACAAACAAATTAACAGCTAAATAATAAATAATAGATGCAATAAATATCTATAATAGAGTAAAGGAAAAAGGGGAATAATCTTGACCTTCTCCAGCACCACGGGTTGCACCATCTGGACTGCCAATCACTAACATGGAACAGGTAAGAGTGATGGTCTACTATTATGGACATTACATACAGTATGTGTATTTTAATGTACATTCCAAATGAATTGCATTACCTCCATCAACTCCAGGTTTAGGTCCTGCTCCACGATCTGTGCCGGTAGCATCTGTACTTCCTGGAATTACTGTTCCTCCTATGATGCCTATGATGAAAATTGCAATAGAAATACGGTACTGGAAAATGGATGGTTAGATCATATAACCATAGGTTGCCAACTCACCATATTTGTCTGGTTTAGTCCCTGAAACTGGTGTGCCTCCAGCCCCACCTACACCACCTGTGATGAAACACTGAGCATGTAAACAAATTCCTTTTTGCATCTATCAACTGTTATTAAGTCGTCTTTTAGCAATAATCATCACCAGTTCCGATTCCTGTTCCTATGGCCCCAGTTCCACCAGTTGCTGGTACCGACCCGCCCAACACACTTCCAGCCCCACCAGCTGGTTGTCCTAGAGGGAATGCATGGGGTCAAATCTTAGTTTCTATATTTGTGATATTTTAATTGTAAAAGTTAAGTACCAGAAGTGGTTTACCATATTTAGGTGGTTTTTGTGCTCCTCCATACCCTTAAGAATGAAATGTGCAAAACAGCATGTTTAGATGACATACTTCAATTTTAGTAATTAGTATTTCACATCTAATGAAAGTTTAGAAAGAAGAAAACTTTACCTCCATATCCAACACCGGTCCCAACTCCTCCAGGCAGAACTAAAACACACGTATGTATGTATGTATTTATTTATTTGTTTGAATTGTATAAAAAAAGTACTTAAAACATTTCACAAATTGCTTTTTGTTCCATTGAAGAAAGAATATCATGTTGCTTTAAAACAAGTAAATATAGGTAAGAAAAGATTTCTTTGGATGGAGTGTCCCCACATACCGCCAGTACCTCCTACCAATCCTGTTCCAGCTCCGGGTACACCTCCTGCTCCCAAGACACCTCCAGATCCAGGTAAACCTTTCAAGATATACATGGGTTTAGACCATGTTAATGTTGTATCATTTTAAGGCAAGCATTTTATATTTATACTTAACAAATATTGGTAATGTGCATTAAACACAAATACATTATATTCAAAAAAGATTTGGTAACATTTTTGTTACCAGTTAAAGATGTACCATATATTACTGTACTATAAGTGTAATATATATTAATCAATGATCAAGAGCCATTTGCAATATGTATGTAGTGTGTTTCAACTTGCCATATTTAGCTGCTTTTGATCCAGGTCCATATCCTATAAGACACATGTAATTAATTGAAGGATAAGTTGATCAGGTACAGTTTTAATAATACAGATTTATTAATTCCTGTGTATGACTTACTCTGACTGGTTTAAATTACCTCCAGCACCTGTTCCATAGCCATGCCCAAGCCCTCCTCTGCTTCCTGCTCCGACAGCACCACCAGGTAATCCAGACCCCTGGCCTCCTACAGTCCCTGGACCATAACCACCAACTGGCCATGCCCCTGTGCCAAATCCTCCTGCTGGACCAGTTCCTACCTGACCCTGCAGACCAAGTCCCGGAGCTCCTCCACTAGCAGCAGCACCTAAACAAGGATTAAAATAAGTGTTAATGCCATATTGTAATAAAAAAACATGATGGCATAATGAATTGAAAATATCCTACCATATTTTAGGGCCTTTGGTCCACCTGGATATGCTGCATTTGATACAAATTATTAATGCAAATATGGAAACAAATAGGAAAGCATAAACTTCATAAATGTAATAAAGTCTTTGTCAGCATACCTCCAGAGCCAGGTCCATATCCTCCAGCAGGTACTCCTCCTGGCCCATAACCACCCACAGGTGCCCCTCCAGGTCCGTAGCCACTGATTGGTGCTCCCCCTGGTCCATAACCACCAATTGGTGCCCCCCCAGGTCCAATTCCTCCACCTGGTGTTCCTCCAGCAGCTCCAACACCTGACACTGTTCCACTACCAAGTGACCCTCCTAATCCTCCAGGCAATCCTGTTCCACCAAAAATATTGTAATTTATACTTTGTCTTTCTCTACATAGATACTAAAATTTGGAGATTATTTAATTTCACCATACCGTATTTGCGAGCTTTGGCCCCAGCGTATCCTAAAATAAAAGAAGTCAATATTAGAGAAATACAATTTAGCAGTGGTTAAAGCTATGTATCGTACTTGTTATGAACTTTTAAATGTCATATTTCTACTAAGTGTATAAATATGAGCACAGCAAAATCTTTATAGCTTGTGCTTCTGTGGAAAACCTCCAATGATCCAATCTTTACCTCTTTTCACCTGCTGATAAAAATAGTCTAGTCTAACAACTTCAAGATGTTGCCTCAAAAAACCTTAGCTAGATAAGTGTTATGAGGCATAACTGCTCAATGATGAGCTGCAGAGTATCGAAATACTACTTATGCTTAAAATCATCATCTGGTACATAATCAACAATGTGCTCTAACCACACTAAAGCTACATTACTGTGTGCTTGAATGATACAGTAATCCTCTTGGATAACACTGATGAGACATTAGAATGTGCCCAAGAATGCAATGGCTATGTTTAGTCAACCAAAAGAAAGGTCATCTGGGGATAGACTTGGCTAGACATGCTACTTTGGTTTCCAGATTGGCTAGGGTTTAATTAAAATACAGAAAAGGTTGAAGCTATCATCTTCTTATGACATTGCATTACTATGCCTGGTGAGTTATTAGCGATGCTTTGTGCCTGTCTGTCAGTTTGGTTCAATAACAAATGCCAATATAACCAACCAGTGTCAATGTTGCAATGTTCATCAATTTTGAACAAATCTGATTTAGCTATAGAGCAGAAGACAACAGTGTCATTGTTTTTTAGCCCAGTGTTTGAAATCTTCAGAAACTCTGATTTACCTCCAGGTCCAAATGCACTTCCAGGAACACTACCAGGTCCAAGCCCACCACCGGGTACACCTCCTGGACCAAAACCCCCACCAGGGACCCCTCCTTGTCCAGCCCCAGTTCCTGGTATAATCCCTGCCCCAAATGGTCTAACACCAGTGCTTGGTAATCCACCTGGAATACCTGCAGCTAATCCAGTGCCTGGGCCTAAACCAGCACCTCCACCAAGTAGACCTTGAAAAATAAAAATTATATTTAATGTTGTAAAGGTAAGTAAAATTATATTTAATGTTGTAAAGCTAAGTAAAGTTTGGATAATAAATGCTATCAATAAAACCAACATAATCCATTTAACAGTACAATATGTTGAAGCATTGAATTAAAGGTTGCTTTACCATATTTACGAGCCTTTGCCTCTGCATATGCTGCAAAGCATCAGAATATTTATTATTAAATATGACCTCAAATCTTTATAGCAAACTTTATATCATAAAATATGATGGTATGATTTGGTACCATTTCCAGAGCCGGGAAGTCCCCCAGCACCACCACTAGGTAGACCACCAACTCCACCAGGTAATCCACCAAGTCCACCTCCAGGTAGCCCTCCAACTCCGCCTCCAGGTTGTCCACCAATCCCAAGACCTCCACCAGGTAATCCACCAAGTCCACCTCCAGGTAGCCCTCCAACTCCGCCTCCAGGTTGTCCACCAATCCCAAGACCTCCACCAGGTAGTCCACCAAGTCCAACACCGGCTGCTCCACCTGGCAATCCTCCTGTACCTAAAGTCCCACCAGGACGTCCAAGCTGAGCTAGGAAGTATTTATCAATATCTTACATTTCTTTAGGTTTCTGTCACTGTGGTAAAATGACACAAATTATATATGAAATAAAACAATCAAATCTAAGAACAGTAATGTATTCTTATATCATATTATACTATATTATTAGGATTAGGTTTTTCCTGTGGGAAACTAGTTGAGGAGCCCTTATGTTATACAGTATATACTAAATCATTAAGAGGCATGTTAAAGTAAAAACAATTTTAATAATAAAAGAAGCCAAACAACAGAGAAACAAAAATAAGTCTGGAGTTTTAATGAAACTTTTAAAAAATTATTTTGTATGGGGGAAATATAAATAAAAACTCTTCATACACACCTTCCTGCAATTTTTTTTTATAATTCTCAGCACCTTGGTTTAGGTGTGTTTGATTAGAGTTGGAGCTAAGGTAACTCTCCAGGAACAGGGTTGGCTATCCCTGTGCTAGAGCTAAATTGTATATTTATGGACACAGTTAAGACAATTACAGTGACATTAATATTGATTTGTCAATATCAAGAACTACAGTATTTCATTGTACAATGCAAAATGTAAAGTCATACCATATTTTCTTGCTTTGGCTGCAGCATATCCTAAAACATGACAGAACAGTATGTATCATTGTGCTGTTAATGATAATCAATTTGAAAACAAAACAAGTTAATTATCAGGATACCTTCAGGACCAACTCCAGGGATTCCACCAGTGCCAAGTCCACCAACTCCCAAACCAGAACCAGGAAGTCCTCCAGCTCCAAGGCCACCCGCTCCCAAACCAGAACCAGGAAGTCCTCCTGCTCCAAGGCCACCCGCTCCCAAACCAGAACCAGGAAGTCCTCCAGCTCCAAGGCCACCCACTCCCAAACCAGAAACAGGAACTCCACCAGTTCCTATCCCGGAAGCTAGAGAGTAAACAACCCAAAATTGCTTACAAATTAAGATGAAACTCTGTTTTTATATATGTTGCATAATAAACATCAACTTAATTTTTCATGTTTGATTTGGCTTTTTCTACTTTAACTTATTTTTACCAGGCTTAATATTTAAAATTTGGTTCCCTCTGATATCTACTGTAATAATTTCCACGAAAGAGACAGTTGTCAGCCAGGTGATTATATATAACATGAATCTAGAAGTTTTCTTACCATACTTCCGAGCTTTTGCCCCAGCTCCTAATGAGAGACAATCGGTATATATTATAATACTGAAGTAAATTTCGGTGTTTTAGATAATCCTGAAACATTTCTCTATTTGTAATAAATCATAAATTTACCCCCAGGATAGAAACCACCAGCTCCCGGATATAGGACACCAGGAGTTCCCCCACCAGCTCCAGGAATGACTCCAACACCTGGAACACCACCTGCACCTGGAACACCGCCTATGCCTGGAACACCACCTGCACCTGGAACACCGCCTATGCCTGGAACACCACCTGCACCAGGTATAGCTCCAAGCCCACCACTGAGACCTGGAACACCACCAGCCCTTGTGAGAGTCAGCAATATCTAACATGTCGTATAGATATATATTGAAATTCTTTCTCTGAAGAAAGTCTCATTTTTTTTCCTGCATGACTTACCGTACTTAGCAGCTTTAGCCTGAGACTTAGCAGCGCTTGTACCTTAAATGGAGTAAGAAAGTAAATTTCCATACATACTCTGGAATCACATGGCAAATAACTTGATTTTAAATAATGAGAAGCTAATGTCTTTGGCTGACAAGTATAATTTGTGTTCGTTGATCTCAAATGTAAATAACTACAATGAATAAAGGGATACATTTTTAACTGAATGCTACCTCCAGACTTTGGTGATATAAGAGGATATCCACGGAACACGCCTGGTATTTGTTGACCAAATCCTCCACGACCTCCTGAAAGTGAAAAGATAAATGAGTTCTGTTAGAATTAGTTTTCATACCTTTTATTGAATGGACTGTTCTTTTAGTAACTTATTTTACCATTAGCTCCAAGTGCACCTTGACCAAGCTGCCCTATAAACACAAAATAGAAGAGAGAGAGTCTCAGAAAATATTTTAATTGCTGGATAAAGCTATAAATTATAAAACTATAAACCACATAAATCTTACCAGTTTGAGATCCTGTGGCTACACCTGGCAGAACGCCTCTACCTCCAAAACCTACGTATTAAAACAAAAATGTAAATGTCATATCTATATGAAAATTCAGTTACACTTTATTTTAAAGGGTTAGTTCAGCCAAAAATGAAAATGATGTAATTAATGACTCATGTCGTTCCAACCCCGTAAAACCTCCGTTCAACTTCTGAACACAGTTTAAGATGTTTTAGATTTAGTCCGAGAGCTCTCAGTTCCTCCATTGAAAATGTATGTACGGTCTACTGTCCATGTCCAGAAAGGTAATAAAAAACATCATCAAAGTACTACATGTGACATCAGAGGGTCAGTTAGAATTTGTTGAAGCATCGCAAATACATTTTGGTCCAAAAATAACAAAAATTGCGACTTTATTCAGCATTGTCTTCTCTTCTGGTCTGTTGTGAGCACGTTCATAACTGTGTTCTGAAGATGAACGGAGGTCTTGCGGGTTTGGAACAACATGATGATGAGTCGTTAATGACATCGTTTTCATTTTTGGGTGAACTAACCCTTTAAGGTGTCCTTGTTAGAATGTAATTAGGGCCGGGACTCGATTAAAAAAAATTATCTAATTAATTAGAGGCTTTGTAATTAATTAATCGAAATTAATCGCATTTTAATCGCATATAAATATTTGACCTGAGAACGGTGAGAAGTAATTTTTTTTCACATGGATTTATAGTATATCATTGAATAATGACTGAATACATAAGCTTAAGCAACAAAATATTGTTTATTTTTGTTCAACCAAGCCTAGCACACCAGTGCAATTTTTGCCATTAAGTGTAGCAATAGCATATTTAGAAACAATTTAGAAATAGTACATTTCAGAAATTCAGGTAGCCTATAGGTGCTGGAACCTTCTGTAAAGTGTTTTTTAAGTAAAACACAATACTGTCAATTACATTCAGAACATTGGAAAACCTGACTATTAGAAAAGATCTCTCTGTTGCTTCAGAGGCCATAACATACTAAGTCCAACTCTCAATAACCTTGGCCAAAACAATAAAGAGTTCAACATAAACTGCCAGTTGCACCAACAAAGTAATACATAGTTCAACATAAAGTGTAAAGTCCACGCTAGCTGCTATATGTTTTGCGTTGAGGTGATACTTGAGGCTCGATGTGCTGCAGTGATATGCGAACGCTAGTTGGTGCTCCAGTATAATCGGTCCCGCCGAAACTCATCCAGTGAGAAACGTTCCGCGGTGCAAAAATAAGTTATAAAAAATGTGGGATTTTTTTTCTGTAACTAATTAATCTTAATTAACGCGTAGGTTGAAGTAACCTCATAGTAATTACACATATAAAAATTAGAGTAATATTAATTAACTACTTGTAGTTACTATATGGTTAGGGTTAGGATTAGGGTTGGCTTAGGGGCACGTGCATGTAATCATGCATAAATAAATGTTATTATAAAAGTAAGTAAATGTAACATGTAACAAGGACATCTCAAAATAAAGTGTTACCAAATATTCTAGAAACAATGGAATTTCTAATAACTGTCAAAAATTTCAGTCTCCCACCTTGTCCAGGAACTATACCCCCTTGGTATAGCCCAGGAATCCCAACACCTTGTTTGTTTGGAGAAAGAAAAATAAAACAATTCTTTCTTGTCAAAGATTTGATTAAAAATATTCCAACAAAAAGGGAGCTCCATTAATAGACACAGTTACCTGGCACTGGTGCCTTCCCAATCTTTCCAACTTTGCCCCCAGCACCTATCCCAGTTCCAGATCCTGGTAAGCCAGTTTGAGGTAGAAAAGGTGCTAGGAGCGATAACGGATTGAAAAGTTGCAAAGGTTAAAAGTTGCAAGTAAATGCAAACAGCAGTAATTTAACAGTGATACACCTCAAAACTTACCTCCACCAGGTGCAACTCCTGCTCCTCCAATTCCAGTTCCAGTGCCACCAGGTCCAATTCCTACACCTCCAGGCCCAACTCCAGCTCCACCTGGTCCAATTCCTGTGCCACCAGGACCAATTCCTGCACCACCTGGACCAATTCCTGTGCCGCCTGGACCAATTCCTGCACCACCTGGACCAATTCCTGTGCCGCCTGGACCAATTCCTACACCACCTGGTCCAATTCCTGCACCTCCAGGCAGAACTCCCGCACCCCCAGGTCTAAGTCCTGTGCCACCTGGACCAATTCCTACACCTCCAGGTCCAAATCCTATTTAATCAAATCCAGCATGTGTTGATACAATTTAAATATGTATTTTTAAAAAGTGTAATCAAGTTTCACACCTTAATTCAAACCAATACTCATGTCCATAGATCTAGCTTTACCTGGTTTTGGTGGTTTCTGACCAGTTGTTCCAGCTCCAGGATAAGTACCATATCCACTATAGCTACCTAAAAACAAATTCAATTTTTAAAGCAGCAGATAATATTACTTTATAATTTAACCCCTTCAGAATTCACTTTTAACTAGTCACCTTTAAATGTATTCCTTTTTATTGTTTATTGCTACAACACATAAGGAATGGAAGTATATTCTTACCACCTGATGGATAGCCTGTTCCAGCACCTCCAGGTGTAAGTGGAATAGCACCTGCTCCAAGACTTCCTGTTCCAAATGGTCCGCCACCAAAACCCCCAGGCCCACCATAACCTAAATTTACACAATCTGAGGTAAATGCATTTTGAACCAATATACTACTTTCTGACTGCAATAGCTATAAGAATAATGATGTTCACAACAAAAACAATGTATTTTAATTATGCATGCACTTTTTTATTGTAGTTGCAGAACACTTTAAAATCCAGATCATACCTGGTTTCCCAGGTTTTCTGCCTGCTCCTGTGATAAGGCAATTTTTTTGTTTATTTTTATGAAATAGTGCTATGAACAGAATCGCAAAGGCAGTAATAGAAAAAACTTGTTGTGTCTACTGTTGATTGAAAAGATGTCTTACCAGGACTCCAGACACCTTGCCCAACACCACCAGGGACAATACCACCTGGTCCGACACCACCAGGGAAAATGCCACCTGGTCCAATGCCACCTGGTCCAACACCACCTGGTCCAACACCACCAGGGACAATGCCACCTGGCCTGACACCACCTGGTCCAACCCCACCAGGGAAAATGCCACCTGGTCCAACGCCACCAGGGACAATACCTCCAGTGCTGACACCTCCTGGGCCATAACCACCAAGACCTCCGTAACCTGAAAAAAATGTGTATATATTTAAATATTTAAAGTCAAGCTACCTTTAAATTCCCTAGTGAAGATGAAACACTGCATCTTAAAGATTGCCTACCTGTTTTGGGTGGTTTTCCTCCCACACCTAGAAGCAGGAAAGGGAAAAAAATAACGTCACTAACCAAAACTTGAAATATTTCAAATTTAGCTTTTAAATATCCATATATAGTTACTAGCATTTGTTTTAATTTTCTAACCTCTTCCAGCACCTATTGGACCAGCTCCACCAGGGCCAAACCCTCCCACACCAGTGCCCACACCTGACAATAACAATTATAGAATTCTCTGTTGTAAGAAATATCACAATAAAAGATTGCTTTACTTTTAGAGTTTCTCTACCAGTTTCTCTACCTTGTCCAGCTATTCCTGTGCCAACACCACTAGCTCCAGGACCAACACCAAAGCCACCTGGTACTAAACCAGCACCCCCTGGCCTGAGTCCAAGGCCACCAAGACCTCCAGTTCCGAGAGTGCTTGGAATACCCCCATAACCTGTTTGTATTAAGCAAGACTCATGCAAGTCTTAATCAAAATAATACATTCTTTGCTCAATTTAATGCATGTGGCTGAAATTGCAAATGTACGAGAAGACTTCATTGACTGCAGTTTTCTCCCACTTACCTGGTTTTGGGGGTTTGCCACCAGCACCTACAGACAGAATAAAGTAAGATGAAATAACAAAACAAAATAAAATGCTTGAGATTTGCGTTTATTTGTGTTTATTAGGCTCAGCTTCACTGAGTTATTCTACAGTTCCTAGCAGAGACTAGCATAACCTTATATGAAACAGTTCAGTTAAGTTTGATTGCATTCTGAGAAATATTACCTGCTCCAAGGCCTCCAGTTCCAACACCAGTACCAATTCCTCCAGGTCCGAAACTTCCTGGTCCAGTTCCTATGGAACCAGGTCCAATGCCACCAGGTCTTATGCCACCAGGTCCTATACCTCCTGGACCAATGCCAGAAGGACCAACTCCACCAGTTGCAAGTGATCCAGGGCCAACACCTGTACCACCTGGTCCAATTCCTGATAGACCTCCATATCCTCCTGTGTTTACACAATGAATTTCTTATCTGATAAAGCCAATGTCTCTGCCAATCTTTACTATTAAAATTAATCTCAACTTTTAGCATGCTTTACAACGCACCTGTTTTAGGTGGCTTGACGAATGACCCTGTGGAAAAGATCAAGTTCATATAATATTTTTTGTGCCTTGATAGCATGTCTCTAAATAGTTAAATATGTTAATTACAAAATGATTATTATGTTAATTACAGTTTATTTTACATTACAGTACCATAATATGTAAAATAAATTTCATCAACCTGTCCCAAGGCCTCCAGTGCCTAATCCACCAGTACCAAGTCCTCCTGTACCAAGCCCTGCACCACCAGGCCCAATCCCCCCTAGACCTCCAGCACCGGGCCCAACTCCCCCTAGACCTCCAGCACCAGGCCCAACTCCCCCTAGACCTCCAGCACCAGGCCCAACTCCCCCTAGACCTCCAGCACCAGGCCCAACTCCCCCAAGGCCTCCAGCACCCAGTCCAGCACCTTGCCCCCAAGCACCGCCTACTCCAAAGCCTATTACAAGTTAGACAAGTAAATATTAAATTCATTAAACTTAAAATGAATAATTAGGAGAAATTTAACCTCTCACCTCCTGTCTTTCCTGGTTTGAAACCAGGTATTCCTCCAACTCCTGATAAGAAAATAAATAGGTAAACAAATAAAATTATTGTATTAGATACAGAATAAAATACAATGCACAATACAATATTCTTTATTAGTTGCTAATTTATTAAAGGTTATTGTAGCACACTGTAAAACCTGGTAAGTTAAGAATACTCAAAACATTTGTGGAAACTTATTGTCTTACAATATTTGAGTGAACAACCTCATTTTTTAAAGTTAATAAAGCTTAACATTGTTATGACAAGAGGGGCGGGGCTCAGAGCATGGGAGCCAAGCCAAGCCTGGCTTCCATGATCCCACCCCACTCATCACAATGATAATCATATGCAACTTACTTCCATTAAAAGCATATTCATTCAGATCATTATAGTTCTGTGATGGTTAACAACAGCACACTGGTACTAATGTAGTTATCAAAGAAGACTCACAATACTTGCATATAAATATTCAATCATCATGCAGTATATTTAGCCTTTAAGTTTTGCTTTCCATCCTCAATCTAACCACAGGCTCTACTCTTCACCAGAACGGTAACACTACAAAACCAACAAAACAGAAACATATGTAAATCCTAACATAACACAACATTTAAGTACTAATTGATTTCTCTCTATGTTAATCTTGTGTAAAAACACACAAAATAACACTTAATGTAAACATTTGTTTTCCTTGTTGGCTGATGCATAGCATGATGGGAACTAGAAAACGCAATCATTTTAAGTTCACCTTACTACAACAGCATTTTGAGTTTACAGAATTTATTTCAATTAAGTCCAATGAACTTTCATTATTAATTGAGCAAAATTAACTTTAATTTAAAAAATAATAATTTTCAATGTTCAGTTTTACAGTGCACTGATATGGAAGTTATGGACATTAGTTGCACATGAAATGTTTAAGAATAAATGTAAATTGTTACCAGTTCCAGGTCTGATTCCAGTTCCTGGCCCTATTCCAAGACCACCCGGACCTAATCCTGTTCCAACTCCTCCCGGACCTGTTCCAGCACCAAGTCCAGCTCCAGTTCCAAGGCCACCCCCTAAACCAGCTCCAGTTCCTCCCCCTGCACCAGCTGGTATATAAATTCCTGAGAGAGAAAGTGAACATTAATAAACTCCCTTATTAATGTGTCCTGTTCATGTTAGCATGCCAGATAAAGAAATAACCAAGCATTTAATGGCATGTTTTTGTATATATTTGAGAAACCCGAAGAGCAGAATAAGGAGAATATCTTTTAAAACATTATTTTATTCAATATAGAGTAGATAGTACCAAATTTCTGCAAACATCACTGTTTGCACTGCAAACTCATACTTTTATTTGACTTTTATTTGACAATGCATATTTGGATCTAACCCCTGCAACACATTACCAGTTTATGAGGACCATTCTTGTCCTTTACTCAGTGATGATGCCACTTACCCAGGGGGTTCTAACTAATCTTGCATCTAGTCTTTCATGTGAAACCTCAAACAGCACCGAATGCATTACCACATACGTTTCTGTGACCTCCTGCCTTGCTGTTTAAGGTTTGTAGGTATAGGGGAACAGAGAATGGATGTGATTCAGATGAAGAACAACATCTTATACATTACCTCTTCCAAGATCTTAGAACTAAAAAGCTGAAGTCCTCTGTTCTACAAACCCACTGGGAAATGCTTGTAGGTTGTTAGTATATGATGTAATGATCTGGATTAGAATTTCTCAGATCATTCCTTCAACATGTATAAAAGATGGCAAGTGGAAACCATTCCCATAAACATAAACAGTGACTTCAAATCTTTCAACAACAACAAAAAAAGTAATTTATTTTAGTCAAAATCCATCTGGGTTTATGGAGTACTATTTGTGATTGTATCAAATTAAACTTGAAAACAAATTGAAAACTTTAACCAAATGCAAATGCATCATGTTTCACTGATATGTGACATACTTCACTGATATTTAGTTTTATCCACCAATAAAAAATGAATGGAAAATCAAAGTAATATAAAATGCTATCCCAGCTCATTTTTAATGGACAATCTCTAATTTTACTAAACTACAAGTTGGCAATGTTTCCTCATCATCATACATTTTTAAGTATTAAGATTTAAAGGTAATGCAAGAACGAGACCGGAGTCAAATTTCATTGACAGTAAATCATCCTGCAAAAATCCACTATAGCACTCAGTACAGCACTTTTCATTCAAGTTGCTTACTTTTTATAATCCATCCTTTACCTGAACCTAGAACATTCAGAACACAGAAAACAAAGTACAGCCTAATTGCATACACTGTCAGCAGTGTGCAACTAAATAAAAAAAAGTGTGATGCTATTGCCAAAACTGCAATACACCTGTAATGCAATGAGATCGAAAAAGCCAAATGAGTTTGAAGAGACCTTACCTCCTTGAAGGGAGGGTTTACACAGAACCAGCAGGAGAAATCCATGCAAGAGCAGAGGTACCTTACTCCAGGCCATCCTGCTCTGTAATATCCCTCTCCACTCCCAAACTGTGGGTTTTATCCCCCAAAAGCAAATCACTGCACACCCATGTCTCGAACAAGAAGGATAAGGGGTGGGGGGCCAGTATGAAAGGGAGAGAAAAAAAGAAAGAAAGTAAGGATGGAGGAACACTACGTAATTAGGGAAACTAGCACACTTGGGTCTTGTACATTATGTTTTTTTTTTTCTGTTTTTTTCTAACCCCACCCCTAGCCCCCCTAAATGACTGGTGCTAGTGCATTTATTTGGGTCACCTCTGCCAACATGAGTCAAAGCATTGGCCAAAAAATAAAGACAGATATTTGAGGATAGGGGGAGAGAGAAAATCTCTCTCACTCTCTTAACATCTACCTCACCAAGAGAAACATCTGCCAGATATTCTCATGGAGAGTATTTCTTTTTTTATCCAATCAAAAGCAGTAAGAAATCACTCCAGATAAGGTTATTACATGATATATTGTTTCCAGCTATGGGGGTGTAAGTAACATTTAAGGACCTGACCCATCATTCAGTCATTCAAGAAGGAAGATTGCTCACTTCTGAGGTTTAAAGTCATTTGGCCAGGCTCCAGGGATCGCTCTATTGTTATTAACTTATGAGTCCCAGAGGAACACATGAAATCATGTATGTGATGGAAAACACTGAATGGGTGTGTGTTGGAACACATTATTGAAAGTTGACAACACAGATTTTAATAACCCCTGTAGCCCCAAAGCCTTTAGATCCAACTGGGATGTTGACGGCTTGATCATGAAGACATTTGAAATAATGGCGCATCCATAACAGTCCAATGTGACCTCTGAGAATGGAGGCTTACAATAGGGACCAATACAGAAATGGCCTTTTCATAATTAAGTTGTTTCTCTCCTTAATAGGCAATAAATTGTAATGTACTTCAAACTTCAAACAGTCTTTTAGGCTGAATGACGTCCAGAAGATCTGACAATAGGAGTATGAGTCACACATTACGCTTAAGCTGCTGTAAGCGTCATCTACTAGCTTAAAATGTTCATCTATCTTGACAGTCATTTGTTATTATTTGATATAATTTTTTCCATGTTTTATGAAATGGTTTCTTCTCCAGAGGTACCATTCCATATGGTCACTTACACTCATGGCTTGATGTAATACTGCCTGTACGCAACTGCCTGTTAGATTGCTGGATTCTTGCATATACATCAATTCTGGCAGTTTGTGTCAAAATTTTGTAAAGAAACCAAGGGGGTTTTCTGGAAAGGTACCATATCCCCCTCCCCACCCCTTGCTGTGTTTTAAACCCAGATTGTCTAGCACTCCTTGTTTGGTCTGGAGGAGTTTTGCCAAAAAGTCTGCGTTCAAGCACTAGTTGTGTTTCAGGCTATTGGCAAAGAATAAGATTAGGTCATTCCTCTACTGATAGACACTTTTTTTCATTTCAATGTAAAACTATGTACATGTGTATACCTTTTTGTGTTTGTGTGTGTTTGGAGGTTGAGAGGAGAAGTGTTGGCAAGAAGCATATCTCACTAATTAAGAATAAAGAATGAGTGGATGGTCTTTACTTTCCAAGCCACAAAAATAAACAACACCAAGGTCCATAACTGTGCAGTGATCCTTGGAAGAAAGCATTGACAACTAATCATTTAAAGGCACCTGCTTGATGTAAAAAATATATAATAATAATGAGTCTGTCTCTGTAAATTTGCATCATTATATATAGGACCAGATTTTTTACTCTTTCTGAAAAAGTAAGTTGTGTTTTCTCGTGCAAGGCTTGATTATTTTTTCTTTTGTTGCTGTGATTTTTTTTTAAGCTAGGCATTCTGAAAAGGAGTTGGTATCTGGTTGCTAGGGTATTGCGATTCAGTTACTAGGTTGTTTTGAAAGCTTGCTTAAGCATTGCCAGATGCTTGCTAGGGTGTTGCTATTCAGTTTTTAGGGCATTCAGAAATATTACCTGCTAGAGGGTGCTAGAGGGTTCTGGGCTGTTGCTAGGGTGTTGTTTAAGGCCATTGGAGATAGAGTTGATATTTGGTTCCAGGGTGATGCAGTTTCTACGCTGGTCTTTGAACTTATAGGTACTACTAGGGTGTTGCGAGGCACCTTCCAGAGTCAAGTCAAGTCACCTTTATTTATATAGCGCTTTAAACAAAATACATTTTGTCAAAGCAGCTGAACAACATTCATTAGGAAAACAGTGTGTCAATAATGCAAAATAACAGTTAATGGCATTTCATAATTTAATTCAGTGATGTCATCTCTGTTCAGTTTAAATAGTGTCTGTGCATTTATTTGCAATCGAGTCAACGATATCGCTGTAGATGAAGTGACCTCAACTAAGCAAGCGAGAGGCGACAGCGGCAAGGAACCCGAAACTCCATTGGTGACAGAATGGAGAAAAAACCTTGGGAGAAAGCAGGCTCAGTCGGGGGGCCAGTTCTCCTCTGACCAGACGAAACCAGTAGTTTAATTCCAGGCTGCAGCAAAGTCAGATTGTGCAGAAGAATCATCTGTTTCCTGTGGTCTTGTCCTGGTGGTCATCTGAGACAAGGTCTTTGTTTATTTTTGAGATGGAAAAATGCAGTTTTGCTAGAAACTCATAGCTAGAAATGTGGCTTTCTAAAGATTGCAATCAAACTGATGACTAAGAATTGACAGGGCAGCCATCAAGTCTTAGACAGTGTTCTAGGTTATTACATGCAGAGTTTTTAGGTCCTATAATTAACACCTCTGTTTTTTCTGAATTTAGCAGTAAGAAATTATTCTTCATCCAGTTTTTTATATCGGCTATGCATTCCATAAGTTTTTCAAATTGGTGTGTTTCACCAGGCCGCGAAGAATATAGAGCTGAGTATCATCAGCATAACAGTGAAAGCTAACACCATGTTTCCTGATGATATCTCCCAAGGGTAACATATAGAGCAGTGATCCTCAAATCTGGCTCGCGAGATCCAGTTTCCTGCAAAGTTTAGCTCTAACCCTAATCAAACATTTAATTAGAGTCGGAGCTAAACTCTGTAGGAAACTGGATCTCGCGAGCCAGATTTGAGGATCACTGATATAGAGCGTGAAGAGTAGCGGCCCTAGAACTGAGCCTTGAGGTACTCCATACTGCACTTGTGCACAGTAAATGCATGACTTCTTCATTCACTGCTACGAATTGATGGCAGTCATATAAGTACGATTTAAACCATGCTAATGCACTTCCATTAATGCCAACAAAGTGATCAAGTCTATGCAAAAGAATGCTGTGGTCAATTGTGTCAAACACAGCACTAAGATCCAATAGAACTAATAGAGAGATACAACCACGATACAACCACGATTAGATGATAAGAGCAGGTAATTTGTAACTACTCCTTAGTTACAAATTACCTGCAATTGCCTTACTTGCTATTGACCACAACAGTCTCAGTACTATGATACGATCTAAATCCAGATTGGAAGAGTACACATTTAATCAAAAAGCTTCACAATTTTGAGCTGTTACTCATGCCCATAGCAGAAATAGTTTACTTATTAGAGTATTGAATTTCTTTGAATATAATACTAATGGTGATGGATGCACAAAGTAAGCAATAATTAACATGACTACATGATGCTCATGAGAGGCAATCCCCTCTGTCTTTTATAAAAGGTTTCCCATATTAACACAATGTGAACATGATATCCAATATGCAGACAGTTTTAAAAACAAGCTGAATGCTATATTTGGCATGGGTGAAAAGCGATAAGCCTGCAATCTGCATTACTGCTGACCCAGTTACCCTCTGATTCAGAGGTTGACAGCTGATTCAGCCGAATGTCAAAAGTGTTTTTCTTTTTTTTTTTTTGAGATAGAGAGAGAGAGGTGGTGGATATATAGTGGAATAGGGTGTTTTCTCTGTCCGTAATTGGACTGAAAGTGTTTTACTGCTTTTCAGGCTGAAATGGTTTTGCATGGATACTTTGATGGAGTAACATAGTTATGTGGTGAAACATGCATGGAAAAAAAAGAACAAGAGAAGATAGATGTCTCTCCTAAGCTGATAAAGCAATTTGAAGAAACGCTTGAGAACACGGTGTCCATTGATAAGGCTTGATCTAATAAAAACACATGCAGACTTGGCATGTGATTTGTTTTGCAGTGGATCTCTGACCTAAAGCTCTATCAAGTAAAACAAATATCTCCAATACCACATCGCCTGCAGTTTCTTTGTCTTCTAACAGCTGCTTATGACTGTGCATTGTAAATTCTACCACCCTCTTGTCTGCATTAAACAGTTATGCACACAATCCCGCAGCGGTGTTTCCAGTGCCAGTGCAGAGAGGCATATCGTAGTTATGAAAACAGCTGTTGACTGAAAAGTGCCTGTTTTCAGTTTACCTAACGTCTACCTTGCGTTTACCTAATGTCTGCTGTCTATATAAGGCCCGGCACTGTGGCAAGCTGAGGGAGACTGCCTCAGCTTTTGAAGCAAGGAGGGGTATCAGAATAGGGCTCCTTCAGATAAGCTGGCACTGCTGCTGAGATTTCTCAGCTCATTTCTCTTGTTTTATTGCAGTCTGGGCTATACAAAAGATGTGGTGGGCCTGAATATTTAAACAAACTACGGTTCAAGCAGGTGCTTAGAGCACAGTCAATGTAATGGAAAGAATAGGAAAATTATGCTTTAACTGTCATGAATACATAATAAAATATATATCAATGCCTTGTATTCTTCTCTGTGTTTATGAGTATTATTAATCAAAATATAAAAAAAGCCTTAGCTAAAGAAGGGAATTGCACACTATTTAATATGATTTGCATGATACAAAATGGTAAACACCAATGATTTTGACCATTTTAAGTCTAGTATAATAAGCAAAAAGTATAACGTATAATTCAATTAATAATTTGAGTCTGAATTAAAAAAAGTACATAATTTTTAATTGTCTTAAAAAAATTCTCATGTTCTATATTTAGCTTTTTTATTACATTTACATTTTTAAATCTGTATTCTCTGCATTTTGTACACTTCTGATTTTGAGGAACTTACTTTACAACAAAAATCGTATGGTCTAAATTTAATAAATTGTTAATGCTGTATTCATTAATTAATAATACATTAAAAGATGAAGAACCTAAAATCGGTTCAACATCAGCTTAAAAAAAATCACAAAATGAATTCCAAAAATGAATACTTCATGTATGTGCACTTTACAGGGAGACTGCTGGGAATTCTTCACAGGCGGATTCCCAGTGATGTGATCATTTTGCTATTGGTTACGGCAGCAATAACACCAGAGCAAGCTAACAGTATACTGTCCAGGATTTAACCTGGTGACAGGAATAATGTGAGAACTCGACTGGACATCGTTTGATTGATTTAGACTGAGTAAACACACACACTGTGATTTTTATGAGGTAAAGTCTGTTCCATTTTTGACTTCACAGCAATGCGTGTGTAAAGGAATAAAACATAGAACTGGCCAAATTGTAAGGCAAACAAAAGCAATATATTATTTTCATATATGATCTGATATCTCGAGAGGTGTCATTATAAATGGAGGTCAGACACTTGTTGAATAAGGGTCATTGCTAAGAACATAATTTTCTGAAATGGCAACACTGAAATTCCTGTGACACAGCTTTAAAAACAATGTTGAAGTGTCTGACGTCATATGAGTTATGCCGCATGATGTCGCCTGCCATGTCAAGTCCTCTTCTCATGAATCAATGTACCGTGCTGGCTTTGATTCAGGAGGTCGAAAACAGTAAACCAACAATAACTGTGTCTTAAGAAGATTATTTAAAGGACTGCAGTGGAAGGGCTCCATTAATCAAAAGTCAAGGAGTCAGACCAAAAGGATTGTGGGAAAGCTAAGCAGAACCCTGAACTTTTCATGTTCCTATTGGTTTTCTCAAGAAACTGAGAAACTAGTTTGGGTTACACTTTCCATTAAGGTGTCCTTGTTACGGTGCAATTATATATAAGTACTGAGTACTATTAATTAACTTCATGTACTTAATGCATGGTTAGGGTTAGGATTAGGGTTATGCGGCGTTCCAGGCAACCCGTAACCGTTTTTCCAACCTTCTACCCGTAAAAAGTGCACCAGAATGGCAGTCAAACCCATGACTTCCCACCCGTGAACTCATACTAGATCGATGTACTCCCAGTTCCGAGCTCTGACGCACATAGCACGCAAAACAACTATGCCAGCCCCCTATAGATAATTTTGTCTACGGATTCAGTGTTTTTGCAAGTTGTACACGCTGAGAAATAGACTTTAGGACAATATAACGTTGCAATAAAACTTAATAATCTAGCTACAATTCCTTGCGCTCATTAAGTTTGGCATGACTTGCCTGGAACCCTACAAAATCGTGAGTCGTGGTTTGATGTCGATGTACGGGCTCAAAAACCTGCCTGGAACGCAGCATCAGTGTCAGGGTTACTTGCATGTAATTATGCATAATTAATTGCTGTTACAACATTAAAAACATGTAGCATGTGTAACAAGGACACCTTAAAATAAAGTGTTACCCTAGTTTGAATGACATTCCACAGTGTCCTTCAATTCTCCTTCAGTTTGTGGTTCCTGAATATCTTGAGAGGATTTTATTCCATTTCTGATTCTAAATGTTTTCCCTTTTTTGGTTGACCGTGATGTTAAACAATGGGGTGAACCGGTGTCTCTTGAACAGCTCCTTTTCACAGCCTGACAAGGAAAAACAGAATCCTAGTCACAACTGCTGAATTGTTCGAGTTCTATAAGTAATTAAATCCAGAACTAATTTTAGGGTTTAGCAGGAATGCTTACCCCCAACACAAACAAATGGATTGGCTCAGTAACAGTAGGAAATAAGATGTGCCAACGTTCTGGCGTAATTTAGGAACATTTCTTCACCTCGTCGGATTGCAGATGTTTTACATTCCACATCCCTAAAGATGGCTGATGTAAGAACATGATTTCAGGTCTGCTGCAAATGAGGCTTCAGAGCCAGAGACAGGAAATATGGCAGGGTAACTCAAGCATAGTGTGATCCTACCAGGAGCTGAAGTGGCCAGCAAAAATAGGAACAACAGTTGCAGAGAGACTACATCTTATGAAAAATTGCTGATGATCATTATAATCATTCAGAAAGTTCAGTAAGTACCCCAGATAGCAAAATCACTTCGGAGTGGTTCCCCCCTGGATTCACCACAAGCTCCAGAACAGATCCACAAAACCAAAGTAAAAAACAAATAAATAAATCACATGCACACATGCTGCATTTCTCCTCTCCAAGTTAAATGATTTGAGGTATCATTTTTATCCATAATAGTTTAAACTGTTAATATATATCACACATTTTTATTTCCCACACTGATAAAAGAACTAAAAGATAAAACCTAATAAGTAATAACTGTAGTTTACCATCTCTGGAGGATATGAAACAGAATGTTATAAAAATAGATCTGATACTGTAGTGGTCATGTTGTAACATGGATCAGATTTTTCTTCAGCTTTCATCGTGTTAATTAATGTGTTGAACCTTTCACCCTCACTGTCATTAGTATTTGCATATATAACCACATACTAGGTCTAACTCCAGAAGTAGAGCGCTTCAGTGCCTCAAACTTCATATTCCCCCATCCCATTCTGAAGTCATCTTCCGATCATTGTAGTTGTCCCAAAAAAAAAAGACATGATCCGTATCATTAACATCAAATCCAAATCATCCAGCTGGAAGCACTTTAAATCAGATTTGTGGAAGTTTCTCTTCTGACGTCATTGTAATATAATGTTCCCATCCATATTTTGAAAAGCGCACATTTTACTGTAGTACATTTGTTAGCATTTTTGAGCATTGGACTATTTCCAACAGAGCAAGAGACTACTTAACTTAATCTAGTGTCAAAGATAAGAGAGAAGTTAGGTAAACTGAACTTTTAAACTTCAAATAACGATGCAGTTTTATACTGTAACAATGTGTCACTCACTGTGATTTTACAGCTAAACCAAACTTCTCCAAATGTGTACTCTATAGGTAAACCATGTGAACGTGGTGTTGTTCGCTTCAGTTGTATCCCTGCCAATTGATCACTCAGTCAAGCACTCAATGTTCAGTGATCCATTGAAAATACAGAGCCAGTGGACCACGTCTATAGAGTCAAAGTGTGTTTTAAAAGCTAATCACATAATAATTACTCATTAACAGCATCCTTTATTACAGCAGATTCTGGCCTCCCATCAAAGCTCTGCAGAATGATTTATGGTGCGGATTGTTGCCGGTCAGATAAGCTCAATTATGTCTGCAAGTGCTCCCTGATAAAACACAAGTTGGTATTTAATTTGAGCTGAATTAAAATCATTATGTAACATGGGGTTGCTAGACTTCCCTATGCGCTATTGCATGCACAATTTGGTATCAAAAGCATTGAAATTCCACATATTATTTGTTAGTTGTTGATTTTTAAATTATGATTTTTGGTGAAAAAAAAAATGGTGCATGTTGTATGAAACATGTTGCATATCTTTCTATATAGCCTATATGCAAGCACACAGACTTGGCTTCAGACAGTCATACAGTAATCGAGACACCCGTCTTATGTCACCTTTTTGGCAAAACACCCTGTCAGATAAAAAATAAAAAGATAAAAATGTTATGCCCCCCCAGCATGTCATTACATAAAACACACACACACACACACACACACACACACATATTTCTGTAGAACGAGAGTGGTGAATATGCTACATGCCATAGTCGTGAGCACATTATATATACAACATTAGAGCTTACAGTGTGAATCACTGAACAAACAATGCCGGGGAATTTAATCAGAGCGAAACGGAGCAAAGAAGCAGGGGGGTTAGCTGTCCATCAACGTTCTGGCTAAGGCGAAGGCTTTCTTTTGGGCTCATACCTGTGAGCTGTTACCATACATAGAATCAGCACTTATCACAGAAGAGGGATATAAATATTGAATTTAGAGCGTCTGGCTCGTATGGAAGCCAAGAACTTAATGCTGCGACTATGAATAGAAATCCCTTTATTAGCTGTCCTTGTACACAGTCTTCTCGTTCGCAGTGCTGTAAAATGAGAGGATAAACTGAGTTTGTTTGTAACACGTGTCGTTAGAATGAGAGTCGTCCTTTTGATCATTAAAGTGGTTTACTACCCATTAAAACAGACTTTTTATTGTAAGCTCACTTTGTACTAAGAGAACAACACTAAGAATGAGGAACTATGTTTGGACTCGACTTCAAAACCCAAACTGTTCCTAGATTTCATTAGCAGGCAAATAACATAGAATACAGACAGATATAGGTGTTTCTTCAGTTTGAGGCACTTTTATGTCCCAGAGGATGATTTTCTCTTGGTATTCCTGTAGCTTTAGCTTGAACTGTAGATCATGGTGCTAGCAACACCATGGTCACTGGTTTGACTCTCAGGGAATGCATGAGCTAATGAATTATATAACTTAAATGTAATGTAAGTCACTTTCGATAAAAGCATGAATGATGTAGATGTTGTTATAGGAAGGTTACATCATAACTGTTTAGGTAATATTTTTACCATGCCTTCATCGTTTATTTTAGCTACTAAGTTAAATTATATAGACAAAATGAAATGTATGACAAAACATCATCATGATCAATCTACAAAATAATGAAAATCGAACAAACAAACTCATGAGAGCAAGTTCAGACATGAACTTACCTTAATGTACTTGCTTTTTTTTGCATTAATTGAAAGCTGTGAAATTAAACAGAATGTTATGTTATCAAACATAATAGATCATTTTAGATGCAATGGAAAAAATATATTGGTGAAATGTTAATGACAATCAGAATAAAATGGCAAAAATGATAGAATTCTCCTGTAATTCATGTATATTCATTTGTTGGACAAATTAAATAAACTAGTGAGAGTGTGAAAAGTAAAGTTATAAGAGAGTTTATTTTCTTAAAGTCCACATTGCCAAAAGTGTCCATTAGATGAAGAAACACCAGATTTTGACATCTGAAATGTGATGCATATTTTAATTCATAAAGGCGTAAAGCAAACATGCAATTAATTATCTGGCAGACTTGACGTTTTACGCTTTTGACAATTTCAAGAACAAAAGAATGGTTTTAAGAAATGCCAGTTAAACTAAAAAGGGAGAATATCTGGTATTGTGTGACCTTAAAGGGATAGTTCACGCTTTCACAAATATCATCATTTACATTGTGTCTTTCCAGACTTGTATGGATTTGCTTTTTTTGCAAAAACAAAAGGCATTTTGAAAAATGTTAAGTGTTTTTGTTCACACTTTGAGAGTGGGGTCCAAATCATCATTGGACTTCTATTGTAAGGACAAAACATTTTTTTAATATATATAATTCTTCTGTACTAAGCGAAGCCTGACCTCCGAAAATACACTCTGACAGTATTAGACATAAAACAAGATAAATCCTTGCTTAAGATACAAGGATGCATTTGCTCTATGAACTGTAATGAGATTTGAAGTGTTCAGTGAAGTATCTTTGCCAAGGAATGGTTCATTGTGATAACTTTGAGACAGCGATATTGCATTTGAGTCGCTGCAGCTGCTTTGTGCTAAATTATGAATTATGATCATTATAATAGTCACCACAGAACCAATTACTCAAATGTCTCTGAAATATGCAGCTTGCCTCAGTGATAGTAATTCACTCTAACGTCTAAATATCCTTCCCATGCTCATTCAAGATAGAAGTGAACCTCAACTATGTTATCTGAAGTCTGGGTTGGATCGTTCGGATGACTTCACTGCCTGAACCTGAAAATGTTCATGGTATTTGAACAGGAACATTGTTTTAATTGTGACATCACAGTCAATCTGTCATTGCTGCCAGTGTGATAATGTTCCACACACTGGGCTTATTTCATTGTGTCTGCAGTCTGTGATACACCGTCCTGAGACCATGGCTATGGTCCAAAACCTAGTGAGCTGCCTATACAGCAGTTTAAGCTATCAACTTTGTACCTGACAGACCCTGTGTATAAAGCTGATCAGTTTGTCAGACACCAAAAAGACCACGTTTATACTTTAGTATGTATTATAGAAATACTATACTTAAAGGGGTCCTATGACGTTGCTAAAAAGAATGTTATTTGGTGTATTGCAATGTGTTTATGTGGTTTAAAAAAAAAAAAAAAAAAAACATTTCCCGCATAATGGACATTATTGTTTCTCCTCTATGCCTCGCCTTCTGAAACACTTCGATTTTTACAAAGGTCTTTGTTCTGAAAAGCAAGATGTGCTCTGATTGGCCAGCTATCCCGTGCGTTGTGGTTGGCTGAATACCTCAAAGCGTGTGACAGAAATGTTACACCTTTTCCCATAGTGTGATGCCCCCCCCCCACCCCCCGCAAGACGAGACAAAACCAGTAAAACCCATTATAAACGAGGCATTTGTTGCACCCAGTGGGGACATAATTACAGATTATAATAATAACTTATACTGTGATTTTACATGTTGCGTATCGCACTGCATAAACAAAACCATGTCTTCATTTGTGATCGGAGAAATGACAAACAACAAGCACTACTCTACACTGCTCAAAACCCGTGTTTGAATCATCAGTGGCAAATTCTTTAAATATAAAAATATTTACTCTGAGACTGTGTCAGAAGCGCCAGACTGTCCTTGCAAAGTTGGAATTGCCCAACATTATAGAAACAGACATCGGCATTGTAGGCTACTCTCACAGGAAATAGTCCTCATCCTCCTTAAAATGCGCTTTCACACATCTGAATATTTGGGTGGAATTGTTCTGGAACAATTCAACCACAACTTAATACAACTCACAAATTAACACTGAGTTCAAGTTGTGTCTCTTTTGGAAGGCCAAACGAAGTAGTTTAGCTTTCACAATGAAACACACATTGTCTCAACAACATGGTGGCTGCAACAATACTACAGCGAGAATCAAAGTCATGCCTTATTTCTTTGAGTGAACATTTGGGGGGCGTTATGCAGATCTTTCCACATCGTGATGTAGACATGTTAGGGCGTGTTAGAACGAGCCGTTTTAGGGGGGCGTAGTTGACTCTTAACTTTTATAAAGAATATCTCTTTGGGTTTGAGACTTTAGTCTTTGCAACTTTGCAGATCTTCTTTATGCACCAAGAGCTTGTAACACTCCAAAGAGAAAGGAAGTATGAAGTATTCTTTCAGTGTTTTTGCATGTTATTTACAATTGAATGAAAATGCATTATAGTTTAGTTTATATACATATGGAATAGTTCATAGTTCAGAAACACTTTAATGACCCCCCCCCCACCACCACCAAAAAAACCCCCACAATTGTCAGATATGAAATCACAAAAAACTTTATATTTATAAATTTATTTGATAATTAATTTTAAAAAGGCTTCCTTAGAAAATAGAAGGCAACCACAAATTGCACTGATGACCTCAACAAAAAATCCATTCAAAATGGAGTAAGAAGTGAGAAAAGCACTTATTATTTATTTAATAATGAAAAGTCTTGATTAGAAATAGCCCATTCCAATTAAACATGAACTGTCTGACCCAGTATTAGAGTATTATGTCATTATCTTAGAATTTTACTACTGTCAAACTGTATTGAAATCGAGCCACTTTTGGCTCATTTAAGGAGTTGCTGCCTATGTAGAGTGCTCCAAACTGGTCACTAATAAGGTTCGGGATGCTGCCCTAGAAGGCAACTGCCTAGGCAGCAGAAAGTAAGTAAATCAAAAATTTAAACAGTATTGTTTTATAATTTAAAACCTAACAAAAACCTCTTAAAACAATGTTACTGTTCTTGAAAAGTGTGCTTGTTCTACCTCTTTTAAAAAAAATGTTTTTACTTTTGTTAGTTATCGAATGACATTCCCCTGTATGAGGCCACTGCATGTGATATCAGAGTGACATGCTAAAGTTTGATTTGTTTTGACAAAACATCCTTTTAAAAAGACAGAGCAATATTTTCCCAACATAATGTGACAGATTAAGATAAGAATGGAGGTGCTGCACAAGGTTTAGTCAGGCACTTGCAATGTTTGGTGGAGCATTGGTGGTCGGGTCTGGAACATATCCAACAATAATCAGTGAAATCACTGGGGGCAAGGAATGAGAAATAGATTGTATACTGTGTGTGTTTGAGATTTAAGTGTGTTTTTACTGTTAAGACTAGAATAAATAAACCTAAAATTCATATTTTCATCCTTACATAAATTACAGCTTTTAGCATCCCAACAGTTATATTTTCTGCTGTATAATAGATGTATTGCTCATTAGATGATGCAAAAAATGTAAACAACAATAATAATTCAATCTTATTCTCCCAGTAGAGTACAAACATTAGAAAAAGGGTGACTCCCTGCAGCACACATGCAAGAATTTATTGTTCGATTATTCAGATATCATTAAATTCATAGTGGCCTACATCTGTGAAGGAGTCACCAGAATTAGAACAACAGAGAAGAAACAGGACCTTCAAAATTGCCTTCACTGTATTTCAAGGGAAATTAGTCAGTATAAAATTAAAAGAAAACATAGTACTGTAAAAGAGTTGTTTTTAGGTTTTACAATATCTGTAGTTGTGAGGGATGTGTGGTCCATACGTAAACTTTCTACAGTACAAGCTTGCAGCTGAAACAAAAAGCCTGAAACAAAAAAACGATTTTTTTTTTAAAGAGACACTCCACCATTTGCTTTTGCATATATCCCCTACCATCTCACACACATACTTTTGAGAACAACTTTTAAAAAGTGCACTTTGTAATAATAAAAAATTAAATAGTTTACCTTTTTTTATTTTTATATATATATATTAATTCCTGTTTTAAAAATCTTTTGTTGAGCCTTTAAGTACAATTGATGTGTTGACTAAAATACTTGTAATGAAAGGGGCTGGTGCCATCCATCCAACCACCAGAGGGAGCCCTCTCTTGAATACTAGCTGTCTGTTTTTCCATTGGTAAATTTATGTTTGGTACCATATTTTAACCATGCAGTCCCTATTGATCACTGCAAATTATTGCTAGTTCTCACTCCTTAGCAAGTGTTTTTCAACCTGTTTTGCTTTACTTTTGTGACCATTGTACCTGTCTTATTTGACCACTGCCTTTTGGATTACTGTTTCTGCCTAGTTTGCCTTGCTTGACTGTCTTCACATTTACTAAATACCTGCCTGTCTTACCTACTAAGATTCAGCCTTTTGATTTTGATTTGTTACTGAGTATTATTAAAAGTCTTGCATTTGAATCATACACTGCCTCCATATTGTTGCCTATGGCTTCCTTAAAGAATAGTTCGCTTTAGATCGATCCAGCAGAAGTCTCTCAGTGTTGGCCTATGAGAGTGAGATGCTCAGTGGATATTAGGAACAGCTGGTGCATCTTAGAGATGCCTTCCTCAATACATCCAATCTCTCCCCACTCCTCAAAGCTCTCTGTTTAAGACTCGATTTACCTGAAAGTTTTGATGGCTCACCATAACCATGTTTAGGGTTTATTCTTCAATGCAAGATGTTATTTGCTAGTAAACCTGAGACTTATGACCATCAATCTAAGAAGTTTGCGGTGTTTATGTTGTTGTTAACTGGATGAGCTTTAGACTGGGCATGTGCGGTGTGGCAGAGTGACTCTCAAGTCTTTGTTTGACTATTTAATCTCCTTGCTTTACCAAGTGTTTGAAAATCCTGAGGTGGGGCAGGATATTTCTGACCAACTACTGAATGTTAAACAGAGGACTATGCTATTGAATTCTGAACGTTTGATGCAAAGAGCGGATGGTACAACATAGCTCTCAAGGCAGTGTTTAAGGGGGGGGGGGGTGATTGTAAAGTTATAAACATAGCTGTTCTGTAAGGCAGTAGATTTATCCTATTAGCTCTGGAATTATAGCCACAAGCCTGTTACTCTTCATTTTGGACTCTTCAATAAAGATACTTTAACCTTCTACGTCGTTCCATCATGTTAATTCCAAGGTAATTTTGGGTCACCCTTGGCTAGGTATTTATGATCCTCTTATCTCTTGGAACCAGGGACGACTCACCCAATGGTCAGCATATTGTCATTCCCAGTGCTTCACTAACACTTTGTCTCTACCCTACCTGACCACCAGCATAGAGAGTCCTGAGGTTAATCCTTGCATAGACTATAGGGGACTGAATAATGTAATGGTCAAGTAGTGGTATACATTGCCTTTATGCCCCTCTGCCTTGAAACAGTTGCACAAGGCCCTAGTTTACACCAAGCTTTACCTTAGAAGTTCCAATAACCTGATCCACATCCGAGAAGGAGATGAGTGGAAAACTGCTTTCCTGACCACTAGGGGGCACTATGAATACCTTGCTATGCTCTATGGGCTAGCCAACTTAACTTTAGCAATGAGATCTTCCACTATCTATTGAACAAGTGCATAGTTGCCTACATTGTAATCTTGATCTACTCCCCGAACATCAAAGATTTCAAGACAGTCCTGTCACAGCCACAGCAACGGCAATTTTATGCAAAGTTAGAAAAATTTTAATTACATATCTCTAAAATGTAATCTCTGGGGTATATCGTCAGTCAGATGGACGATTCAAAAGTTCAGGCATTAACAGAATGGCCTCTGCACAAGATGTTAAAGAACTCCAATGATTCCTGGGATTTGTCAGCTTTTACTGCTGGTTCATTCGCAACTACACTTTGATTGCCGCCCCAATGACTTCCCTCCTAAAGGAAAAAACAGCCAAACTAAAATGCAAATTCAAGGATCTCAAAGCCAGTTTTATGACAGAGCCCATTTTGAAAAGTCCAGAACCCTTTCCTTCACTGTGGAAGAGGGTGCATCAGACCATGGGATTCTACGAACTATGACTTTGGTACGCAATGCATTCTGGTGGCCGAACATGAACCAGGATATCATTAACTATGTTAAAGCTTGCTCTCTTTGTTTTCGCAAAGTCTAAAACTCCTCATAAACTACCTACCGGTCTGCTCCAACCCATACCAATCTCTCAACATTCTTGGTCAAGCTTGTTGACTGACTTTATTACTGACCTAGCCAACTTCAACAGCTATACTACTATCCTGGTTATCATAGATTGTTTCTTTCAGACTTCTTTAGATTAGATTGTTTCTTTCACACATATTGTCTGACCGGGGTTCTCAGTTCACCTCAAGGGTATGGCAGGCATTAATGTCATTAATGACATCAATGTCACCCTCACCTCTGGATATCATTCCAAGTCTAACGGGCAGGTTGAGAGACTCAATCAAGAAATTGGATGTTACCTCAGAACATATTGTAGTAAAGAACAAGACAAATGGAGTGACTTCCTCCCATGGGCCAAATATGCTCAAAACTCCCTTCCCGTGTTAATCTGCTTATCTAACCCCTTTTCAGTGTGTTCTAGGCTACCAGCCCTCTATGTTGTCCTGGTCTGGTGCCGGCGGTGGATGACTGGATCAAGCGCAGCAAAAGGGTGTGGGACAGCACTCATGTGAATCTTAAGAGAGCCATAAGGGCCCAACAGATCCAAGCTGACCATAGGAGGCATCCCGACCCCAACTATCAACCAGGCCAGAGAGTCTGGCTATCCACTCGAGATCTCAGAGTACGACTGCCGAAGCTCACCCTGAGGTATGTAGGTCCTTTCAGGATTCTGAAACAAATCAACCCTGTTACATACCGCCTTTCCTTCTATCTACCATCACAGAATGATCTCACCACCATGGAAGCAGCGAGCACCAATACCCTCACGGAGTTCATGCACCACAGCGTCAAACGAATGGATCAGCAGCAGGAGAGCATCTCGAACACCGGACGCACTGTCCAAACACTGATGGCACAGGTGTCTGAGCTTACCCAGCAGATCCATCGACTAACAGGTGGGTAGAGCTCGGCTGTCCCGGAGGGAGAGGGAACGGCGGATGTCCCAAAGACTGTGTTTGTACTGTGGAGGCTCTGCTCATAACAGCTACTCATGCCCAGTAAAAGAGCCAGCCCGATAGTAAACTTGAGGCTACAATCGGGTGGGATCTCCGCTGAGAAGTCCTCATCTACATCATCAACCCTCCTTCCGGTGAAACTGCGCTGGAAGAATCAACATCACGAATGTCACGCCCTTCTGGACTCCGGAGCTGAAGGTAATTTCATTGATTCTTCACTTGCACATCACTTGAACATTCCTGTGTCTCTCCCCATCCACGTCACCACACTCAACGGCCAGGAACTGCCTCATGTCACACACCATACTGAACCCATCACAATGCTCATGTCTGGAAACCATCAAGAAACCATATCCTTTTTTCTCATGGACTCCCCTGTTGCTCCCATTGTTTTGGAACAACCCTGGTTAACCAAGCATAATCCATGAGTGGAATGGGATTCTAACACTGTCACATTGTGGAGTGAAAAATGTCATGAGTCTTGTCTGGTTTCTGCTTGTCCTGTTGTCCCTGTTTCTGTCTTTCAGAAGTAGAACATGGTTTTACCAAACGTGCCCGTTGAGTATCTGGACCTGAAGGAAGTGTTCAGTAGGTCCCGTGCTGCTTCTCTCCCTCCGCATCGTCCCTACGACTGTGCCATAGACTTAGTGTCAGGTAAGTCTCCGCCTAAGGGCAAGTTATACTCTCTTTCTATTCCTGAGAGGGAGGCCATGGAGAAATACATTTTTGATTCCTTAGCCTCTGGGTTCATCCGTCCTTCCTCTTCTCCAGCGGGGGCGGGGTTCTTTTTTGTGGGTAAGAAGGATGGTTCTCTGCGACCTTGCAGTGATTACCGAGAGCTGAACAACATCACGATAAAGAATACCTATCCTTTACCACTCATGTCTTCAGGTTTCGAGAGGTTGAAGGGAGCATCCATATTCACAAAACTGACCAACTAACCTCACCTCTGACAGCCTGCGTTCACTAACCTCAAGAACCACTTCGTTTCGGCTCCCATCCTTGTGGCCCCTGATCCCACACGGCAGTTCGTGGTGGAGGTCGACGCATCAGAGGTGGGGGTAGAAGCAGTGTTGTCCCAACGTGCTGCTTCGGACGATAAGGTACATCCTAGCGCGTTTTTCGCACATGGACTATCTCCTGCTGAACGCAATTTTGACATTGGCAGTAGAGAGTTGTTGGCTGTCAAATTAGCATTAGAGGAATGGCATCACTGGTTGGAGGGTTCAGGGGTTCCCTTTATTGTTTGAACCGATCATAAGAATTTAGAGTACATTAGAACTGCCAAAAGACTCAATTCCAGGCAGGCTCGGTGGGCACTTTTTTTTGGTCATTTTCAGTTTACCTTATCGTACTGCCCGGGTTCCAAAAATGTCATACCCGACTCTTTATCACGGCTTTTTGATCCCTCCACCCGTCCGGTAACTCCCAAGTGTATTTTAGCTGAGAAATTTGTGGTCTCAGCACTCATGTGGGAGGTCAAGTCGAAGGTCAAGACAGCCTTATAAGGGGTAACGCCTCCGTCCGGTTGTCCACCGAACCATTTATTTGTGCCGGAGGAGTTAAGGTCCGAAGTTGGCTCATTTTTCGAATGTAGCTTGTCACCCAGGGATAAGTAGAACGATTGTGGTGGCCACGTATGGCTCGCAACGTCCGCGATTTTGTTTTGGCTTGCTCAGTTTGTGCCAGTGGTAAGTCATCTAACCGACCTCCTGATGGTCTTCTTCAGCCGCTGTCTGTCCCTTCGAGACCCTGGTCCCACATCGCTCTAGATTTTGTTACCGCCCTCCCGCCCTCTAATGGCATGACAGTCGTTTTGACCGTAGTGGACCGGTTCTCGAAGGCGGCACATTTCATTCCCTTGCCCAAATTACCGACAGCCAAGGAGACAGCAGTCACTGTCCTAGATCCCGTCTTTTGGCTTCATGGCCTGCCGGTAGACGTGGTTTCGGACAGGGGATCTCAGTTTCCTATCCAAATTTTGGATAGAGTTTTGCAAATTGTTAGGAGCGTCAGTTAGCTTGTCTTCGGGTTATCATCCCCAAAGCAACGGACAATCTGAGTGAGCCAACCAAGATTTAGAGAGGACGTTGCGATGTTTGGTCACCAAGAATCTTTCTTCCTGGAGTCAACAACTCTCTATGGTGGAGTACGCCCACAATTCGTTGCCAGTGTCAGCTACAGGCCTCTCTCCGTTTCAGTGTAGTGTAGGGTACCAGCCACCAGCCTTTCCCAGTCTGGAATCTGAAGTCGCGTTTTCCTCCGCCCAAGAATTTGTCCAGAGGTGCCACCGCACCTGGACTAGAGCCCGCGAGACTCTGCTCCGGGTGAGGGAGTGCACTAAGGCCAAGGCCGATCGCCACCGGTCAAAGCCTCCCGTTTACGTCGTGGGTCAAATGGTGTGGCTTTCTACTAGTAACATTCCTCTGTGTTCCGTTTCTAATAAATTAGCTCCCAAATTTATCGGGCCGTTCACTTTCACCAAGATCATTAGTCCGGTGACAGTCCGCCTCAAACTACCTCCTGCGTACAAGAGGATACACCCCGCCTTTCAGGTGTCCAAAATTAAACCCGTGTTTTATGCACGTATTAATTTGCCTACTCCGGTCACCACCACGGAGTGTCGTCTTCTCAGCCACATTGTTTACTTGTGTCTCTATATTTATCTCATCTCATTAAAACTGTTAACTCGCATCGGTTTCCTGACTTTCCTTCAATCAACCGTCACATGGGCCTCCTCCTCCCCTGGAGATTGACAGCACACCTGCTTAGTCGATTAACAAGATCCTGGATTCACGCCATAGAAGAGGTTAGTTGCAATATCTGGTGGACTGGGAGGGCTACAGACCAGAGTAGATATTGGATGGCATAGAGGGATATACTGGATCCATTGCTGATCCAGGAGTTCCACCAATGGCTCCTTGACTGCCCAGCACCAAGTCCCAGGGGTCGACCCAAGAAAAGAACACTGCGAGGTGTTCGTGGGATGGAGGTGTGGGGGGTGGTTGAATCTCAAAAGTCTCAATAGAAATGATATTAAAATATATTTTAGTTAAACACCATAAACGCTTGTTAGTACATCTGACAATTATGTTCCATGTTACTCTCCATGTTGAGCTATGTCAATCAGTTTCCAAATGAACTAAATTAATCAAGTTTAGAGGTCAAAGTTGATAGATTGTTTACACAAAGTTGTTCATTGGAGAAAAAAAATACAGTTGCCAAAAAAACTTCCTCCATGCCTGCATGATGCTTTATAAAGTATGGCAATGCAGGTTGAACTCATCCATGTTCAAGAGCATCTAAATAGATGCCTGCAATGGAATCTGTGTCAAGTTATTCAGCTGTGATCTGGCAATGGTCGGATCATTCGATACACCTTATCAAAATGTATGTCTCATTCACTTACTGCAACTCGGAGCATTTTTAAATCTACTTTAAAAACTATGAGAGGAAGAAAAACATGACTATAAAGACACTCTGTTAATCAAGATTCCCATGGGAAGTTCTGGTATATATACGAAGGGAATTTGAAATCAGCAGTTACAATCTGAAATAATACATTTGTAATTGTTTTAAATAAATCATGAAATATTCAGCCTTGAAAAGAAGAAAATTTAGTAGAGGAATAAAACAAAACAGGATAGCCTTTTAACATGAATGACATTTTCAGGCCCATATTTGGGAATCTAAAGGGGAAATTAGATTTTTTTTTTAAGCTAATGTGAGTGGTGTTTGCCTCTGCACAATATTAGATTATTATTAAAGTATTCTTACAGGTACTCACAGATATTATAATTCTGGCTGATACCAGAGAGCATATAATTATTTTCATGGCTTTATAACAAATAAATGGCCAAACTGATTTTTTTTAAATAAATATTTTGTTATTACATTTTGTGTAAATATAAAAAATATAACACTCGGTAACACTTAAATTTAGCATTTGTAGCATCACACCATTATTATACCATTAGAAGCCAATTTTTCAGTACATTATGAAAAATCGATATTCATTTTGAGATCTGCTCAAGATTATTGTTAGAATTTTTAAAGATTAATTTTATGAAACCTAAACGAGGCAAAGAAAATCAATCAATAAATGTAAAATAAAAATGACTCTGTTCACGTATGTTGCATAACTTTGTTATACTTTATATCGTGTCATTGTTACAGTGTAATTATTGCGTAACAGTAATTCATAAGTACTACAAGTTTTTGTGATTATGTTTAAGGATGGGTTGGGTCAACAGTGTAATTACAGATTTCAAGTCAACTTTATTTATAAAGTGCTTACAAAATGCAAATAGTTTCAAAGCAGCTTTACAGGCATAAAAAGGTCTCAGTCACTTTACAATTTTGTACCTTATTTACTCCTAAATGGTGCATATTAGTACCAAAATATTTGTACCTTTTAAAAGGGTACCACCACTGTAACAGCTTTTGTTTTGTTCTTTTTTTCTGTGAGGGAATGATGCAAACAGAGATCAATTTTTGTGAAAAACCATTGTGTCATTGTTCAGCTGGGGTCAGATAAGTGTTGATTCAGTTCCAATCAATGACTGTGTAAATATCATAAATTAAAGTAGTTCAATTCAGCTGTAAAGCAGATTTGTAGAAAACAGTGATGTCATCATCCAGCTCAGTTCAGCTCTCATCCAATAATGTCAGTACAGACAATTCAATCATATTTCTGAATATTAAGAGTCCCCATCTACGCAAGCCAGAGGAGACCGTGGCAAACTCCACTGGTGACAGAAATGGAGAAAACAGTAAAATACAAAAATTAATTACAGACGTAATTACATGCAGGTATTTGTTTTAAATATAAGTCCAATGTTATGTATCTATGTATACAATAAGTGATTGTATGAAATGATTCTTTGTCTTGTTAGTACATAGCATTTAAAGACACTGGAGGACCAAAACAAACAAAGACGTAGTGAATCCAAAACTTTATGTTAAGGTGTCCCTGTCACAGTGCAATTAAATAGATTGTGCGGAATAGTAATTGTATTTACTATAGAGTCAAGGCTAGGATTAGTTGCTTGTAATTATGTACAATTTAGTATTATTTCTTATAAGTACATGTACACTGTAAAATAAAGTATTACCAAAACTCTACTAACAGCCATTAACTGATATTTTACCAACAGACCGGATCATTGCTAAGGTGTCCAGAGTGGTTGCATACTGGCCCAAAGTCAGAAGATATTCTGGTCTAGATAAGACTACATTCAATGTAGGTCAATGGTATTTTTTTTTCACCGTTTCTTCATCTGCCAGGTGAAAAAAAAGCTCAGGAAAAAGTCTCATCACTTACAAGAACACACTTCTTCTTAACAAGCTGCACAGTTTGAGGTATCATTCATGTTCACAGCACAATGTGCATAGCAATAGTAATTCATGCCATAAAGCTGACATTTTTCTGAACATTTCCATGTCTCATTGGTCAATCAAATGGATAGTCCCACCCCCAACTGCTGTGTCAGGCTAGATTGGATGCTCAAACAATTCATCGATGTCATCTATAGTAGCAATGACATCAGATTGCATGATAATGACATGGCCAAGGTACACAAGCTAAGCAGGCCATGACTTCATGTTTAGAGAAAGAATAAGTCAAGGTCAAATCTGGTTATTCAGTGCGGGAGAATAAAACCACCGCCAAGCAAGTTTCAGATAAACAAAAGCCTAATATGTTTTCAATCTACATAGGATAAACTACAGGAATACCACGTTGCATACTGGCACTCATGAACTCTTACTGGTGTGCGTCAGAGTGGACGCCCCCCATCTTCAACTACACTTTTGGTCTCTCCATGAAGTGCTTCTACCATGCATCATGTTTACAGCTTGACAAACTCTGTTTGCAGAAGGCACTGCGAATGGCAGAACTGAAACGTTGTGTTTATGTAAACAGACCGGACCGTACGTCTGCTGCTGCCACACAGATGACGAGACGGGATTCTGGGATATGTCCTCACAATACACCTCACTGCTGCCCAGCTAGTTGAGACTGTTTGTCTTGTGTGTCAGTGTGTGTATTTTGCTCTAGTGCTGTTCCCTTTCCCGGGGGATACCGAGACTATGAGCTTCATTCTTGGCAGATTTTGACCTCATGGGACAACAAACTGTACGTTATTTATTTGTTTTTAAGTGCAGTGCATTCTTGAAATGTATATGAGGTGTTCTGCACATTGTGCATGTTGCATGAAAATAGTAGGTGCTGTTGGCGCAGGTGTGGCACACGAATCCAACTTTATGGGCCGTAACCTGCACTGTGATTCAAGTGGACAAAAATATTATTGCAGTAATTAATAAATGACTTTCTTCTGCTAGTCTGCTGGTATTTCCATAGTGATCTCATGTTTGTTTTCAAGCGACACTGACATCAGCTTGCAGAAGACATTACTCTGGAGCATCTGCCATAAAAACACACAAGTCATTAATCAGCATAATGGGAAGCCGGATCACTGAAGCAATGAAGAAACACAGTTAGTTATGTGCGAACCGTTTTGTAGCAACATGGTTGTAAACACAGGAACAATTAAAGAAGACAAATTATTCTAATAGTCTTTCAACTGTAGCTTTATAAATCAGAAAATCAGAAAATTCTAGATAAGTTGTGGCTGGCTGCCATGCGGTTGCTAGGATGTGTAAAAGAGGGGGTTTCTTTGATCTACAGACAAATGTGATAATGTTACTTGGAAGTAATTGGGTCAAACATGTACAGTGTCCATAACAAAGAAAATGACAAATATGTTTAAAACACATGATCTTTGTATTCATACTGGTTTTGAAAAACCTTTATATCATTTTTTTTAAGAAACCATATTGAAAAAGATCTAAAACGTCATGAAGTGTGACCATAAAGTGTGTGTGTGTGTATATGCATCAAAGACGTTAAGATGCCCGCATCAAGAAAAATGTACAAAAGTGATTTTGTATCCATAGAAAGCACATTAAATGTAAGTAAAATGTCTATTTTTTATGTCTGTTTTTGGAGAATAAAATGTCAAAATTTGGTTGAAATAATGTTACGTTGTCATTCAGTGTAACACAATATTTATGCAAAAATTCTGACGTGTACATATTAAAATATCTAAATAAATAATGGAGCATACTAAATTTGATTGTGTTTTAAATTAGTACAAAATTCTTACTGACAAATGGGCAAAACCTAGGATAGTGGCAAATTTTAAAAATGTAAAATTACAACTCATTAGTATTTGGGGTGAAAGTAATTAAGTCTTTTAATATGTCATAAATAGATTTTTGTGTTAAATATGCCTGACAAGATTGTTACACTGAATGACATTTTACTGGGTGTCTTGTGTAAATCAGGGCAAAATGTATGATATTTATTTTTTGCTCAGAAAAACAAAAACAAAATTGCAATTAAATAAAACAGAAAACTTTTCGCATTTTTCTTTGGGGAGGGTGAACTACAACAGTTTAAAGCAGTATTAAACTGTTACTTTTCTTTTATGCTTATACACTTTTATATAATAAGCATAATTTATATTATATATATATATATATATATATATATATATATATATATATATATATATATATATATATATATATATATATATATATATATAATATTTTTTATATATATATATTACATAAATATCATAAATTATGAATTCATAAATATTACATTTTTTGGGAGTTCACTATATATATATTTGCAACAATCATTGATAAAATCTAACATGAACAGTCACATGTTGTTTCATATGCTCAAATAGCATTCATTTTTGTTAATTCTTTATTTTAAGGACAAATTCTCACCATTAACTAGTTTCTTATTAACATGTATATTACTAGCATACTGATTCTTAATTAGTACTTATAAAACACATATTAATGTCTTGACCATATTTTAGAACAATTAATCCTATTATCTATTAACAAGCAGCAAATTAGGATGAATAAATCATAGTTACTCAACCTTAAAATAAAGTGTGACTATTTTTTTTTTCCTCAGGTTGGTTTAGTCAATGTGGATATGGGGTCCCAAGTGCATTTCTCTGTTTCTGTCAGAACAGGAGTATCTAACGGTAGCTGAATTGAAAAGATGACTTTACAAATCGGCTAATGGCTCTTTTAATCACAAAGCGAGATTCAATCCGCTATATTATGCTCTAAACTTTCTACTATTAATTATTAACACTCATAAGCACTGCAATATTCCATAAAAACACAAACTGTCAGCTTTGGTTTCATGGTTAGTTTAACAGAATATAATTAAATGGGCGAAACTTAGCATTGTATCTTTGACCCAATTATCAAAAACTCACACTTGCATGGAAAACGAAACAGTAATTCACAGTTGTGTGGTCTTTATAGCTTTATAAACACAAATATAATGAATTGCTGTCTTTTTCTCCCAGCCATGTTCTCTGTAACCCCTCTGACGCCAGCCTCATACAAAAACATTAAACAAATGGAGCGCAAAACAGGAATATGGTGACAGCGATCTCGTTCATCACTCAAGTGTGTTTAAATTTGCTTTTCATTTCTGCAGGGAAAATATTCATAAGTCACACTCGAATCTCCAGAGAAAATAAACTGGGCCGCATGAGTCATGGCCTCTTTCACACTAGCATGTATGTTAACGGTTCGGGCTGTTTCCTACAAACTGACCTCTCCCTTCCTCCTGGTGCTGTGTTCTTATCTGCTTCTCTCCAATCAGCCTCACTATCGCTGTCAGAACGACACTGAACTAGAGCAAAGGCTACACTGAAGGGCAGCGACTCAGAAAGAGAAAACATTAGGCAGGAGCAGAGATGATTGAGAGATCTTAGAAAGGCAGATGAATTTACAGAATGCTTCGTGACTTTTTGGGAATCCATGTTCTGGGCTGGCACTGTTACCACTCACACATGTACCATAAGCTTTCATGTGCAGAGTACATTTATTTAAATCTATTATGTCTGAAATGGAACAGGTCGTTCAGTCAGGAATAATGACTGATATATTGCATGTTTCTGAAAGCACAAGAGCATTGCAGACGGATGGTGTGCAAGCCTTCCACTAAAACTCCCATTGCACTGCCTTAAATGGGAATCACATAGAAACAAGCCATGTTTTCTGTGTGGTTCTGATTAATACCAGATTCGACTGCGCTGGCTCTCATCCAGTTCCCACCCAGGGACAGGCCGATTTCTTTTTCTTACAGACATTAGAGTATGGCATGATCTGTTCCCCTATTTTAGACACATCTTTCTTCTTTTCTAAATGCCTTTTCCCTGAGTCTTGACTCGGTGCCAGTTGGAACAACAGGCCAGATAGTTCAAATGGGAGTTGGACCACTATATGCAAAGCACTTTGCTGTAATAAACTTTGCTCTGTGCAAGGCAAACTTTATTAGGGGAGTTCACAAAATGCATTCTTTAGTTTGTAAAAAGTGACGTTACTACCATACACAAATCAGCATGATGGAAGGTGTGGGCATGAAAGTCTGAACTCATTTTGTGTATTAGAACATACTTAAATCTATAGATAAAGAATAAAAAATATAAATTCATAATTAATAATAATTGTTAGAAATATAAATAATTGTAATAATAACTGGTTATCATACATGTATATAAAAATGTATTCAAATATTTATTTGGGTATAATCTTGATATATGCTTAAATTGCATACATTATTTAATCCTACAATAATTAAAAACAAGTACAATTACGTTTCATGTTATACATTTCATGTTTATTATGTACATTTGTATGTGCTTAAAACACTTAGAAATACATTCTCTGTAAAAGACAGAAAATTATTTATAAGAAAAATTTGCATTTTGGGGGAAAGACTGTCCAATAATAATAATACTAATAAGTTTTAGTATTTGTGTGTGTGTGTGTGTGTGTGTGTGTGTGTGTGTGTGTATGCATATATATATATATATATATATATATATATATATATATATACACACACACACACACACTAAAATAATTAAACTTTTTATAATTATATTTATAATTATATATATATATATATATAAAATTATATTATTTTATAATTATAATTACACTTATATTCCCAGCAAAATATATTCTTACAACACTTGTCAAACACAAAATTATTCATTAGAAAAAATACTTTAAAAAATATGATACTTAATAATAATAATAATAATAATAATAATAATAATTTCACGCGTGGTAGTATACAAAAATAGTCTATTATAAATAAAAATATTTACAATATATTTAAATATTTTATATTATTTTCCAGTTTATTAAAATAATAAGAAATATCATGCGTTTTATTTGTATACTATACTATATTTTTTATTTATTTATTTATATTCTGACGAACAATCGTTTTCCCCTTTGCCAATCCGTATTACGTCATCAACATGAGCCACGAGGCTTGACATTCAGACGCATGCTGAATGTTTTCATGAGTTTTTGACCTTTACAAAAACGTTTTCCTTTACAGGGACCCCGGTAAGTGTGTTATTTACACTTTTCTTTTCCATACACACAGAAATGCCAGTTGTTGTATTATGGCAATTATATAATCTGGACTCAGATTCGCTATATTCATCTAACGTGAACATTTCCTACATGTTAGGGGACTGTAAAACATATACGGCATGTCCACGCGTCAAGCATCGGTCCACGCGAAATGGATCATCGGTCAGGTGATCGGAACCAAGATGAAGAAGACGGCGAAGGTTCGAGTCACGAGACTTGTGCTCGATCCGTACCTGCTCAAGGTATGATGTGTTGATTTCTTCCTTATTTTTTCTTTCATTGCCTTAAAATATTTGTAGTTTTAAGCGTTAGGATCATTTATGTTTGTAAAATAGTGACGCATTATTTGTAAAATAGTTGGTTTGTAGACAGAATTAACCGGATCCTGTACTAATTTGCCTTTTATTTTTTCAAGTACTACAACAAGAGGAAGACATACTTTGCCCACGATCCTTTGGAGCAGTGCACTATTGGGGATGTTGTTTTGCTGAAGGCTTTGCCGGAGAAAAGATCCAAACATGTCAACCATGAACTCGCAGAGATTGTGTATAAAGTCGGGCAGGTGGTCGACCCGCTCACTGGGAAGAGGGTTGCTGGGACGCAGTATTTGGAGCCACTTACGGAAAGCACAGAAGACACAGAAGTATCTTTAACGGAGAAACTGGAGCAGCTAAACATTACTGCCTCCACTACACCTCCTTCAGCCTCTTAGAATTGTGTTTGTCCTTAATGTATGTACAGAACTCATGTCCTGATTTTCACATAAAATCACTGTGACTAGTATTTGTGTGGTCATCAATCTTGCATACTAATGCTTCTACCTGCTGTCCTCTTTGACACAGTCGAGAAACCATATATGTCTTAAGTCGCCGGGGTATATTTGTAGCAATAGCCAAAAAATGATGCATGTATGGGTCAAAATTATTGATTATTTTTCTTTTATTCCAAAAATCATCAGGATATTAAAGTAAAGATCATGTTTCATGAAGATATTGTGTACATTTGTTCCGTAAATATATCAAAACCTAATTTTTGATTCGTAATATGCATTGCTAATAATGAACATGGATAACTTCAAAGGTGATTTTCTCAGTATTGTTATTATTTTATTTTTTTGCATCCTCAGATTCCGGATTTTCAAATAGTTGTATCTCGGCCAAACATTGTGTGATCCTAATAAACCATATATCAATGGAAAGCTTATTTATTCAGATGATGTATAAATCTCAATTTTGAGAAATTTAAACTTAAGGCTGGTTTTGTGGTCCAGGGTCACATATCATTTCACATATCAGTCTGCACTATACTATAATTATTAATATAAATTTAAATGAGCATACTACACTAAATTTCCACTAGTTCTTTTTAGACATTTTCATTGAAAAGTTCGATGTGTCTGTGCCCTCTAGTGGAGGACAAAAAGACCAGTAATTTATTTTTGCACAGGATTTTGTCATTGATAATGGGTCAGACCATGTTGTAAGGTATTCAAATAAACAAAAAAAATCATCATCTATAGCTAACAATATTATAAATTATAGCAGAAATATTTTCAGTAAGTCCCAAGTAGACATTTTATTTACAGCAAATTTACATACATACTTTATAGTATATGTATTGCATTTAAAAAAAGTTAAAGTTCTATAATCCAGAAGACTTGTAACAATAGTGTATTTAAAAGATAACTGAGCATTAATACTGATGTGACTTGCATAATTATTTGGAAACAATGTAAGTCTTAAATATATAAAAAGATTATTTCTATTCATTTCATTATACATTTAGACATAAAATATGTTTATTTAAATTACTGTAAGACTGTCAGTTATAGGAAGAGCTCTGTCACAGAGTCAAAAATATAATAAGATGAATCAATGAATGTGCAAAAGCTGTGCACTTAATTCCATCATATGATGTTGCATGCTGTTGTGTTTTTAGTTTTTTTTTGTAATTAAAGTCTGAGTTGGCACAGTTAAGTGTTTCTGAGTGGTTATCACTGTCCCGGCTCCACCGTCCTCTGAATATGAGACACTTCCAGCACTGGCATGAGGAGCTGGAACGCGTCCTGGATATATGATGCACTGTTTGATGCCTTAAAAAGTGAAAAAGATCTTATTACTTCTGTGCAGACATCAACATAGAAGTCTTAGATCTGTAAATGTTTTTTTTTTTTCTTTTTGCAAGCGCAAAAGAGGAGACATAAAATAAAGACAAACCTCCAGAAAAATGCTGGTAATAAGTGGATTGAGAACTTCTCCCTTTTCATTTGCCTGAAATAACAAACATTTTGACTTGATGGCATACAAAACTCATATTTTATAATGACTATAAACCTATTATAGATCTCTAAACTATATGAAGTGAAGCGTCCTACCCCAATGGTAGTCAAACACGACGTGAACTTTTTGGATAGTAGTGATACCTCCTTGCAAATAACAATAGTGACTCTAAAAGTGAAGCAGATTATGGTTTTGATTTCTCCAAATCTAAATTTTGCACACTTTTGCCAAAAAAAAGAAAAAAAGAACTGACTGTGATAGGACTTTGGCTTGTTCTATGGCCGTCATGCCCTCAGGGTTACAGTGGAGCAGCATTTCAGCCGTTTTGTGGAACTGCTCTATGGATCTCGCTGTGAACTCGGCCAGGCTTGAAATGGCAGACAAATGGGCCTCCTATGAAAATGAAAACTCAATTGTCAGAACAAACACAAATATACATGTATGCATATCTTAGAAGTCATTTAGTACATTTCAGGCTAAATAGCAAGCGTTGCAGACCTCAACACTGCATTTCGACACTGCCGTTTTCTGTTCTTTCTCCTCTTCTTCTTCTTCTTCTTCTTCTTGCTTTGGGTTTTCACTTTGTTGCTTCATGTTTGTGATATGGTTGAATGCATTTTTTCTTGCCTGAGTGGATATGAGTAAGCGTAAATAATCGGACACAGAAAACACTAGAAGATTACAATTATGACGAGATGTGTTACCTTGCTAAGTTTATCTGCTGATGTGGAAATCTGTAGTCTTTCAAGGACATCCGTCAGTTCCTTCACAAAATCCTCACCATCATCAGCTGAGAATAAAACTTTTTTTGTTCATTTACCAAGTCCCAGATTTCAAAAATGTTACCATCACTATATTTGTTTGACTTTAGCTTTGTGTTGATTGTAAGCTCTTACACTTCGCATCATCATCCACCTCGTCGTCAAACTCCATGAGGGAAAAAGGCTCTTTAATATCCTGTAGTTCTTGTTTTAGTTTTGCTAACTCCTCACCGGACAGAGAGGTCCGCACAGATTTCACCTGCACACAAACACAAACACCTGCATTCAAATCCTTCATGGTTTTAAATTCTAGCACTGGTTTCTAATAGTACAAAAATCCCACTGACCTTGGCCTCACTATCTCTAGAGAGGATCTCCAAAGCCTCCAGATGGGACAGGCCTTGAAACTCATCAAACAACAGCCCATAATGAGCCTTCTTGTCTGTTTCAGAAGTGGAGTTTTCAGCTATCTGCTGCTCCTCACGTTCTTTTGCTTCCCTCAACACCTTTAAGAGACGAAAAACAGAATCAGATAAGCAGAATCCAATCACCAATCGGTCAAGTAAAGGTCATATGTTTCTGTACGAGTGTGTGAAGGGGAGTTGAAGTGGCTGTTGCTGAGAGCTTCTGCACCTGTGACAGTGTGGAGTTCCTGTTCATCAGTCCCTTTGTTTTCTTGAAGCCGGGGTCTCCCTCTGCTATCACATCCATGGTCTTCTTCCCAATAAACTCCAAAGCATCCAGACCACCACTTATTACCGTTTTACCCTAGCCAACAAACATAGGAACACACAATAAATATATGTGCAATCAAATAAAATATCTAAACTAATTAATTAGTTTAAAATAATAAATGTTCATTAATATTTATTAATATAACCATTTTTTTACTGTTTTTCTATAATGTTTGTTTTGTAAATAAACTTTGTAAGTAGGCACAGTTGAATTAGTTTATAATTTGAACACATTTTTATTTGCACTTAAGCACAATCCAAAGAAGATGATTGATCTAATTATAATAATGTATTATTATTGTACATTTTAATTATATGAATTATATTTCAAGGTTCCAGAAGTTTTAGGAGCTTCAGGGAACATGAACTTGACTTGTCCAAGCTCCTTTGATCCACTGGCTAATGATTACGGGTAATCATTTTTCTAATCGATTTAACTAAATTTCTGGTTGAGGAATCAAACCACTTCTGGTTTTTCAAGACCTTGGTTCTTCAATCAATCAATCAATCAATCCATCAATAAATAAAATAGTTGTTAAGGAGGTAAATTGGACAACAATATTGCTATTATTTTAAAGTCTATTTGAAATAAAAATAAATTTGCTTTATTACCATCCAGCATACTTTTAAAGCTTACCGTACTCTGAACCACAGTGGTTAAAGATGACAGCATTCCCATACTACTGGAGGAGATCATTCCCATAGCACCACCCATCCCATACGGCTTCTCCTCGTCGTCATCTTTACTTTCCTTCCTACTGGCTGAATCTGCAGAGCAAGAAGATCATGAAGATCATCAACACTTGTGAACCGGTGTGTTGGTCTGATGTATCCCATGTCAATCAAAGAGCACATCATTACCATCAGTTTTTTCTTTTTCCGCTCGAGCTGAGAGCTCCTCAGGACTTGGGATTCCTAGAGACGTCTCAGCTTTCTCAATGACCTGTGTCAACCCTTGGCCTTAGACAATGAATGAACAGTATGAGTCTTGATGATATAAGAATTGAGCCTTTTAAAAGCCGTTGAGTCTCTTACCCACAGTAGCTACAGTGGCAGTAGCAGTGGAGAGGATAGATTTACCCCAGCTACCCCAGTAACCCCAACCTCCCTGGGAAACAGCCATCTCTGGGGAGGCCTGATGGAAAAAAGTGACAGGTATATTATTATTATTAACCCCATGATAGTATTTTTAGACTAAAACAGTTTCATGTTCTGGAAAAAAAAAAAACATTTTGGGACATGATTAGAAAAGGCTAAGCGGTTGACCAGTCACATCAGACTGGGCCAGCTGACCAATCACAGAAAACAGAGCGGAAAGGTGGCCTTTATTAAACAAACAGAAACTAAAACAGAACTTTTAGGTGGAAAGAGGTGATGCAACAATGTACGGTGAATATAATGTTTTTAAAACCTTAAATCATGTAAATTTATTATAAGTAACAGAACATACAGATAAGATTAGAAAATGACAATAACTTGTAAATGAGGAACTATAACATGGGCACTTTTTTAAAAAAATTACACAAGTAATCTTTGCAGTCAAAATGACCAAATAAGAGAAAATGTGAAAATATAGAGCAATTTTCTGGGGTACAATCTATAAATCAGCCACAGTGAAATAGTCTTTGATTTAAATATATTATTTGAAATATATATTTAAGTGCAAAACCTATATGTGTGTGTGTGTATATATATATTTAGATGTAGCAGATGCTTTTATCCAAATTGACTTACAAATGAGGAAAATGGAAGCAATCAAAATCAACAAAAGAGCAATGATTTGCAAGTTCTATGACAAGTCTAAGTTAGTTTAACACAGTACACATAGAAAGTTTTTTTTATTATTATATAATAAATAAAAAGAAAACAGGATAGAAAAGGAATAGAGCAAGTTAGTGTTAGAGGCCCTTTCCTGCTTTTGTTAATTGTATAATAAATAAAGAGAAATCAGATAGAATACAAAAAGATTAGAAAAGCTAGTGTTAGTTAAAAAAAAAAAATATATATATATATATATATATATATATATATATATATATATATATATATATATATATATATATATATATATATATATCTCAGTAGAAAGGTGATAAAAGCTTACGTCTGAAGCGCTCTCTGCTGGTTTTTGTGTCTCTGAGCTCTTCTGTTCTTCTGGTGCAGGTTTATGTTCGGGTCTTCTCCTGGTCTTTCGGGTCGAGGCATCACTCTGAGTCTCATCAGAGGACTCATCTCTGGTGGATGATGAAGGATCCTCGGGCTCTTGGTCCATCGATTTCTCTGTTTGGTCACTTGTGGAGCTTTCGTTGTCACACATCTTACCACATACTAGTCTGCCTGAAATGGACATATAAATATGTTTTTTCTTTTAAAGGAAAGCTATATGATATGAGGTGTATACATGACAGTGTAGTTTATGAAACTGGAAACCAATGCATCTTTTTATGTCTTCAGTACAACGTTAGAGAAAAATTGTTATGTCCCTGGATATAAAGTTACAAACTGCTGAGGCCAAAGATTGATTCATATACGTTACTCAAACAAAAACTTGAACTTCAATGAACTTCTAGAAATGAGTTGATCATAAAAATCCGTTATAACAGATGCTGTAATACATACTTAGTAAATAAACCACATTACATTTGTCTGTAATACTGTCTGGCATAGCCTACTGTTCTGTACTGTATTTTAAGCTATGCTAAGTTTCACCAGTGAGCTTGTTTGTATTCAAATGAATAAGGGATAAACATAATAACATATCAGACCTACTGACCCCTGTTTCTCTTCTCCAGCGTGCGGCCACGTCACTGGACTCAGTCCTGCTGTGTTTAGTCAAAGTTTATTTTTTCCAGATACACTCGCTCTTCCATCTATTCGACATTGGTATTCCGCCACCTGCTGTTTGGAGGAGGTCACTGTTTGCACTGTATACACTTGGAGCTACCCACGTCACATGTTTTTGTATTTTATATTATTGATCAATATGTGAATCCATTGACCAACATATAGGCTACATGACATGAATTGTACGCTCACTAGCACAAATTAATTTAGATAACATTATATCAGATTGGATAGAACTGTATTGATTCCAGATTGATTCCACACTCGTGTGTGTCACGGACTCGGACTTCCGAAGCTTTGTTTTGATCCATAGACTAACAGGTTTGGTCACGCTTTTTCAACCCATCCCCTGCTCCGCGATGTTTGTCAGATATTTTGGAGAAAACAAGTCGGTGCACCAGATGTCGCTAATGTGCATTGTGTTGAAAGCTCCGAGTAGAGGCCTCAAACGCTTCAGAAAGCCTAGGTTCCCTATCATAGGTCACTTCGATGCTGCGGTGACGTCACCACGTATGGGAACACCTCTGGTGTGACGAATGTCTGAAGCCCTATACCATCCCGCCAATCCTATTGGCCAAATGGCGCATAGCACCACCCTGCGCATGCGCGCGCATGATATACCTGGGTGCAGCGCGCCATTTCGCTCAGATTTCATTCCTTCAGGAATAGCGAATCATCTGTGCCCTATCGTCTCGCGTTCTCCAGCGATCTCTTCGAGCAGTGTTAACTCCTCTTCGCGGACGCGATGAGCTTTCGAAAATGTAAGGAGCCATGTACCAGGTACATCACGGCGGGGGACACTCATGACAGGTGCGTAGTATGTCTTGGTTTACATCACGCACAGGCGGCGCTTAGCGGCCTTTCTTCCTGTCCCCATTGTGATGGCCTGCGGCTCAGAGTACTGCGCTCCAGGGTGGAAGTTTTCTCTAATGTCGCCCTCGAGTCTAACCCCCGTCAGGTCACCTCTGCGACTGCCGAGGCACCGCACGAGGCGAGGGCCTGGGGTGACACGTGCGACATGGATTTTGTGGACAGCGCAGCGCTGGAATATTCTCCACATCGCTCGCTCTCCCCTACCCTGCTGCAGAATAAAACTTATACTGAGCCCGTCGTCTTCTCTAATGAGGATTTACTTCCCACACCGGAGGCATGCACCGCCATCTCCTTCGGTTGTGGACGCTATGACGACGATGTTTTATCCACCGCGGCCTCGGGGTCTGAGGACTTCGCGACCGACACTAGCCCTCTTCCTCCTAGCGGACAGGAGAGGCGTGTTTCCCCCTCCTACAGTGAGCTGTTGGATGTGGTTTCTCGTGCGGTGGGTAAATTGGGGCTAGAATGGGAGGTTGACAAGGCCGAGGCCCAACCTTCTTCCAAGCTGGACGACCGTTTTCTAACCAGTCGGACACCTACACAGCCCCGGAGGCCTTTGCCTTTTTTCCCGGACCTCCACCAGGAGGTTTCGAGGTCCTGGAAACAGCCATTTTCGGCGCGGATTACTAACGCCGCGGCCGCGGATTTCGCCACCGTTTCTGATATGGCGGACCATGGCTATACTATGATGCCCCCGGTGGAAGAGACTCTCGCCGAACACCTTGCGCCTAGTTCGGCCGCGGCTTGGAAGTCTCGCCCCCTTCTTCCTTCGAAGGCGTGTCGAGTCACGTCTAGTTTGGTGGGTAAATCCTACATGGCGGCTGGTCAGGCGGCTGCGTCGCTCCACTCTATGGCGGTCCTTCAGGCCTACCAGGCGGAGTTATTGAAGGAATTGGATGAAGGTGAGGGCATCACACCGGAGGCAGTTAAGGAACTGCGTAGAGCTACGGATTTGGCGCTACGCGCTACCAAACATACCGCTCGTGCAGTGGGCCGTACTATGGCCGGTTTGATTTCGGTTGAGCGCCACCTCTGGCTTAATCTCACCGATATTAAGGAGAAGGATAAATCTTTCCTTATGGATGCCCCTGTCTCCAGGGATGGATTGTTCGGTGAGGCTGTCACGTCAGTAGTGGAGAAGTTCAGGGCAGCGAAACAGCAATCAGCCGCTTTCCGCCAGCTGATTCCCCGCAGACCCAGGGAGGTCGAACGCCGGCAAGCGCCCGCGCGTTCTCGCTCAACCTCCTCTCACCGCCAGCGAGCAGCCTCTCGAGAGGAACCTACACCCATGGCGCCTCCTCGTAAGGACTGGGGCCCTAGGGTTTTTCCTCCGGCGCACCAGCGTCAACGTAAGCGATTGAACCTGACCTCGACGGCTAAAGCCTCTCGTTCTCGGGTGCCGAATAGCAGCTCCTGATCTTTTTGCTGCTTGCCAGGGACTGTGCCCTCCGCTAGAGAGCGCTGTCGGACCGCTTTCGCGCATCCCACACTCTCATTGCAGTCCCCATGCTCAAACATTGATTGTCTCGCCGCTAACAGCGCCTCGAGCAACATTGGATCGAGCTGTAATGACAGACGCTCCCTCAGACACTCTGCGCAATCCTGCTTTCGGAGTTCGAGGGACGACTCAAGGACCCTACACAAACGGTCCGTTTATGACGGCTCGCACAGCCGCCGCTTTTTCGCTAGCGGCAGAGCCCGATGTTCCATCTGTTGGCCTAATTCCTGCCGTGGACACGTTTCAGGATTATACTCAACGGAACGCAACGACTCCGGCGCATACGCTTCCCCGGTGCACGAACACCACGGGTTTTTCGTGTCCGGTCGTTTTAACGCGTATGACGGCGTTGCTGGGAGCGGAAGTTTTGAAACCGTTAATATTGTTTCGGGCCGCGTGGGAACGCTTGCCCGGCATTCCTCAATGGGTGTTACGCACGGTTTGTCACGGATACACCATTCAGTTTCGGAAAGGCCCGCCTCCTTTCCGCGGAATTCTTCCCACTACGGTGAAGTCTACGGAAATGGCGGTGCTGCGACAAGAAATGTCAGCTCTGCTGAGCAAAGGGGCTATAGAAGAAGTACACCCCTCTCAGATGGAGACAGGTTTTTACAGCCGTTATTTCGTGGTACCGAAAAAAGACGGCGGGTTACGACCCATTCTGGATTTACGCCGTCTGAATCTTGCACTCAGACCGAGCAAATTCAAGATGTTGACGGTGAAATCTATTCTGTCTCAGATCCGACCAAGCGATTGGTTTATTACGATCGATCTGAAGGATGCGTATTTCCATATTCAGATCGTCAAGAGACACAGGAAGTTCCTCAGATTCGCTTTAGAGGGCAAAGCGTATCAGTACCGCGTTCTTCCCTTTGGCTTGGCTTTAGCGCCCCGTACGTTCTCAAAATGCATGGACGCAGCTCTGGCCCCGTTGCGGCTCCAGGGCGTTCGTGTGTTGAATTATTTGGACGATTGGCTGGTGCTAGCGCAATCGCGGACTCAAGCATACTCTCACCGAGATCTTGTGCTGAATCATTTAAACAGCCTGGGCTTACGAACAAATTTCAAGAAGAGTGTTTTAACTCCCTCTCAACGGATAACTTTTCTTGGAATAGATCTGGACTCTCGCGCGATGACAGCGAAGCTTTCTCTCCCGCGCGCTCAGTCGATTGCGTCATGCGTGCGGCACTTCAAAGCGGGTCGCACGGTGACGGTGAGATTGTGCCTCAGGCTCTTGGGTCTAATGGCAGCAGCATCCCCCGTGATTCGTCTGGGATTGCTTCAAATGCGCCCCTTTCAGTGGTGGACGAAAAGGCGGAATATTTCACCCCGTTGTCTCCCGCATCGCACGATTTCGGTGACACGGCGGTGTGTGATGTCGCTAAAAATTTGGATGTCAACCGAATTTCTCCTGTCAGGAGTTCGATTGGGAATTTATGCTTTCCGAGAGACTGTCACGACGGACGCGTCTTTGACTGGTTGGGGAGCTGTGTGTCGAGGGCGACCAGCCCACGGAGTGTGGACAGCGGCTCAGCGCGGCTGGCATATAAACAGACTGGAATTACTGGCAGTTTTTCTGGCTCTCCAGTATTTCGCGGATCTGCTGATCGGCCGTCATGTGCTGCTCAGATCAGACAACACAGCGGTTGTGTCTTATCTGAACCATCAAGGAGGATTGCGCTCTCGCCCCCTGTGCAGGCTGGCGAGGCGTGTTCTTCTGTGGTCTCGGGACAAGTTTCTCTCGATCCGGGCCATTCATGTCCCCGGACGATTGAATTTCGGAGCGGATCTGCTATCCAGACAGGCTCTGGAACAGGGAGAATGGCGATTACACCCCCAGACGGTGGATCTTTTATGGCGGATATTCGGCAAAGCGAAAGTGGATTTATTCGCATCGAGCATGACTACGCATTGCCCGCTATGGTTCTCCCTACGCTCCCCATCGCCCCTGGGCGTGGATGCGTTAGCTCACAGCTGGCCCAAGACCAGTCTGTATGCTTTTCCTCCGATTCGTTTGATCCCAGCGGTATTATGCAGATTACGCCGGGACAGAGTGGAACAGCTGCTGCTGGTGGCTCCGCGATGGCACACGCAGCCGTGGTTTGCGGATCTGATCAGTCTGCTAGCGGGCTCTCCGTGGGAGATTCCCATCAGACAGGATTTATTATCACAAGCACAGGGGCTGATTTGGCACCCGAGGCCAGATCTGTGGAAACTGTGGGCGTGGCCACTGAGCGGAGTGCGTTAGTATGTCCCGGTCTTTCTGCTGAAATTACTGAGACTATATTGAGTTCTAGAGCAGCTTCTACGAGACGCTTATATGCTTTCAAGTGGAGACTGTTTACAGCCTGGTGTGGTAATCATAATGTGGATCCAGTTTACTGCCCAGTGGCTTCAGTGCTGGAGTTCCTCCAGGAGCGTTTCTCGGATGGCGTTACACCAGCCACTTTAAAGGTTTACGTGGCAGCCATTTCAGCTTACCACGAATGCATAGGCGGTGCCTCTGTGGGGCGTCATCCATTAGTTTCTCGTTTCATACAGGGTGCGCGACGGCTGAGGCCTTTCCGCCCTGTGCGAGTTCCTTCATGGGATTTATCCATTGTGTTGTTAGGTTTATCAGGGCATCCGTTTGAGCCCTTGGAGACCGTATCGGATAAAATCCTGACACTGAAGACACTTCTTCTCATGGCTTTATCCTCCCTCAAGAGAGTTGGGGATTTACAGGCTCTTTCTGTTTCACCCTCATGCATGGAATTTGCACCAGGCTCTGTGAAGGTGCTGCTGCGGCCCAGGCCTAACTATGTTCCTAAGGTCGCATCTAACCCTTTTCGCTTTCAGCAAGTGGTTCTGGAAGCTTTTTCACCTGCCGAGGCCGGGTCAGGAGATCTAAGTCTTTGCCCTGTGAGAGCTTTAAAGACTTATGTGGATCGCACAGCCCCTTGGCGTGGTTCTGACCAGCTGTTTGTCTGCTTTGGACATAAAAGTAAGGGCCATGCAGTTACAAAACAGCGCATGTCCCATTGGCTGGTGGAGGCAATTTCTTTGGCCTATGGGGCGCGCGGACTCGCTTCGCCCTTAGGGGTTAAGGCTCATTCCACTCGAGCTGTAGCTTCTTCTCAAGCTTTTCTCAGTGGCTGTTCTATGGATGATATCTGTGCTGCGGCAGGATGGTCCTCACCGAGCACTTTTATCAAGTCCTACAGTCTGGATGTGAGGATGGCCCCTGGCTCCCGGGTTCTCTCCGCTTGAGCAGTTGCTTCCTCGGATCTCAGTTATCAGGTACGTCAGGCGTTTTGGTATATCGTTCCCATACGTGGTGACGTCACCGCAGCATCGAAGTGACCTATGATAGGGAACATCTCGGTTACGTATGTAACCTTGGTTCCCTGAATAGGGAACGAGATGCTGCGGTTCTGGCCGTTCCGTACCTTGATAACTCTTCATCTTCAGTCATGAAATCTGAGCGAAATGGCGCGCTGCACCCAGGTATATCATGCGCGCGCATGCGCAGGGTGGTGCTATGCGCCATTTGGCCAATAGGATTGGCGGGATGGTATAGGGCTTCAGACATTCGTCACACCAGAGGTGTTCCCATACGTGGTGACGTCACCGCAGCATCTCGTTCCCTATTCAGGGAACCAAGGTTACATACGTAACCGAGATGTTTTCCATCACTAATCGTATTACTAATATAGTTTACCTTATGGTACGAAAAGAGTCTCCGATGGGATACATCAGTAGGAAAAAACAAGCATCTTCCATCAGAAAACTTGTGTTGCATCTCGGGGCAAAGCAAAACACAATGCTGAACAACAGTATAAAATGCGGGAAACTATTAATTTTTTATTCTAAAATTAATTGAACTGTAAATTAATTAATTGTACTGTAAACTGAATCCATCCATTTATAACACTTTCCTGGGTTATGTAATAGCTCTGCAGTCATTTATATTGTTGAAGTTTTTGAAATATAATTCCGTGGCACAGGACATTAGTTATGCTTACATATAGTTTATATAGTACATAATTACTATAAAATACTTCTACATATAGTTTATATCTTGTTTTTATTATAGCACAGTTAAATAAATATTTTCTTAGTGTTACCAAAAAAAAGCACGCAAGGTTTCCAGATTACAGATTACAACTTTCAAAAAGCAAATCACGAAAACTACTCCTCGAATCTGATTGGCTGAGTGTTTTGAGCTCTGTGATTGGTTCACTGCTGTGGTCGATGAGTCTCGACGTTCTCACGCACATGTTCTAGTGTTGCCAGAATGAGCGGATTCCCGCGCCACTACGGTTAACCATTATTGTTGCATTCTTTTTTGTTTTAAATTGTCGTATTATCGTAGAGTAAGATATGGATCAGTAAATATATAAATGTACGTGAAATGCCTGCTAATTACGTTGCTTTTCCATATCACTTATATTGGGCACTTTATAAATTTACTTGCTAACTTGAAAATAACTGATGGTAAATTTATTGATTGCCGTTTTTATAGTGTGTTTTCATATTTTAATAATATTAGACAATTCTCTTTAATAGGCTATTTTCCCCGATTTATGTATTGGCCTATGAAATGTACCTGTTATTTATATTATTTATTTTGTTTTAAGGAGTTATACGCTTCCCTTATCAACCTTGATTGATATATTATATCACATTATTTTGACAGTTAAAGTTTTGGGCGATTTTTTTTTTTTTTTTTTGAGTGGGCGGGATTTTGTGAGCTTTAAGGCTGGAAATGGTCTGTCCAATCTGGCAACACAGCGCATAACATCAGAAACGAAATGGCTGAAGAGGAGGTCGAGCAAACTTCGGGAATTCTTCAGGAAATTTTCACTTCGCCTCTGAACATTAGTTTGCTTTGTCTCTGTTTATTCCTGTTGTACAAAATCGTCCGCGGAGACAAGCCTACAGACTCTGGCCCGGTTGAAGAACCGATGCCTAAACTAAAGAAAAGAGATTTCACTTTAGCAGAGCTGCAAGAGTACGATGGACTGAAAAACCCAAGAATCCTGATGGCTGTCAACGGGAAAGTGTTTGATGTTACAAGAGGAAAGAAGTTCTACGGACCAGGTAACATGCTCGTATCTCAGATTCAGTCTCGGGTCTAATTTCAAGCTTATCTCAGGTGTTTTTTTATGCATTTATTTAGTTTTTTTTTTTTCAAATGCGTGATTTCTTGCCATATGTGAGTTATCAATTTTAAAATATTCCATGAAAATGCATTCATTTAATTTCAGACACTCCCCTTTATGTCGCACCTTTTAAACAACATACAAATGCCAAGTCATAACCTCTTACCCACTGAAAATTCAGAATAATGGAGATGTCACGCAATCCTGTTAAAGTGCATCTGTTTACATAATTTTTCGTCTCATACCGAGATTTCTTTTGTAACTTTTGTGCACACTTTTGCAATTGCAAAACTGCTGGTCATCAGTGAACGATTAACTAAACTTGGATAAAGGTTGATTAGATACTGAAGATATCCACTGAGCACCGAATGGTGCTTCATTCAAGAAAATTGATACTATTTGTTTTGTGTTCCTGGTATTATATATCTATATTTGAAGACCTAATACCCACTTTGTTCACTTTAAGATGGCCCTTATGGGGTCTTTGCGGGCAGAGATGCATCCAGAGGACTGGCCACATTCTGTTTGGAGAAGGAGGCCTTGAAAGACACTCATGATGATCTTTCAGATCTCAATGCTATGCAGCAGGAGGGCCTGAGCGAGTGGGAGACCCAGTTCACACGTGAGTTGAAGGACACTTTTTGTTCCAGCCTCTTATTTTTCAGTTGCACGCTTCAGGAATGTTGCAACGGGGTTGCATTGCTAAATGTTGAGTAATGGGTCGTGTTTGCCTCCACAGAGAAATATGATTATGTTGGGAAGCTTCTGAAGCCTGGAGAAGAACCGACTGAGTACACAGATGATGAGGAAGTCAAGGACAAAAAGAAGGATTAGAACATGGAGATCACGACAAACCTAGCTTTGTTGTGGTCACATTTGCTGATAGCTCATTTTGACTGTTTTGTCTGACTCTGAACCACTTCGTAATACATCACTGTGACCTTAATTTGCACGTCATGTGTTCAGAAACCTAATCTCATATCACTGTATTCAGAAACTTAATGTAGTATATGTTATAATTCCAGCAACTGTGACTCATAATCATGTCATTTGAAGAATTCTTGGGTAAAAATATTCTTCGGGAATATATGGCTTGCTATACAAATGGGACACAATTCTCGCTCTTTTTATTCCGACTCCAGATTTTTAACTAACCGGAGAACATTTAAACCAAATACGTATATAAACATCAAAATACACTAGAATGCTTTTAAATGAGTGCCACAGTAAAAGTTGGAGTGGAGATCTCTTTCAAGGGTGCTTGTCGGACCAGTTTCCCTGATACAGATTAAGATGAGGCCCATACTAAAGAGGGTTTCGAGCAAACTTATCACATACTAGTCTTAACATCTGCTCAGGAGATACCCATTACATTCCATTATGTTGAGATTATGTTTTCGACTTTTGTTACCCAGAAGAGTATTTGCAAAACACCTTTTCTGCTCATAATGTTCATTATTAAAGAATATGATTTATTACCATTGTGCATTACTGCTTTTATTTTAAAACTCTGGTTCAAAGTATATGTTGCTGAATACTGGTGGTGTTTCCATGAACCCATGGAATCATAAATCTTTTTAACCAAGCATTTGTTCCTACAGCAAGTTTGCTTTATAAAGCCTACTGAATGATATTTGGTACATGAATTTCAAAAGGCCTCTAGATTTTCGACATTATCAAAACTTTGGTGAGAAACATGTTTTACGTAACCTACAACAAGCCTTTTGTCATCTGATTAAGACTTTTTAGCAAGTAAAAGGCCTGTTTGAATAATTCTGTAAACCAACACACCCAGGTTGTGGTACCTGTGTGTTTTTGCTGTGAAATCGAATTATTTTTTATAATGTAATTGTAATTATAATTGTGAATTTCTCGGAAATCAGTGGTTCCCAACATTTCCTTGTACTCTTTACAGATTTGGAACAACTTAAGTGTGTTTGAATTGTTATTTTTGAATGAACTACCCCTTATTTTAAGTGGTATTTAAATCTAATTTACTAAGATATGTTATTGGAAGATAAAGTTTATTTCTACTTGAGTGTGAGCTGCATATTCTCACTATATCACATTTTATAAAAGCCTGATGTAGCAAATATGATAAAACAGATTAAACACAAATGCAAACTTGTTAAAATGTTTATTTTTTTATTTTGTACAAGTGTTAATAAATGGTTTGACGGGGAGAAAACCTTGATTTAAAATCTTTTTTTCTCTCTCTCTCTCTCAGAATAAGCGGTTTAGTTACAGTTTCCTGACTATTTTATTCATAGGCTTTACAATGTAAGAGAAGGGAAGACATAGACATATCCTCTAATTTTGTGAATATGTAACATTGCCCAAAAAGGATGAGCTTGTTTCTTGCATTTAATACATCTGATAAACTTAATATTATTTCTAGCTCAAGAAAAAGATATGTGTCAGAAGTGGGATTCGAACCCACGCCTCCATTCGGAGACCAGAATACCCGATTCTTCGGAAGGGAACAGCCCTTGAGTCTGGCGCCTTAGACCACTCGGCCATCCTGACACTACTAGAAACGAAAGTCGCAAAATTCTAATTCATAACACGTTCTTATTTAACAAATACATTTTTTCTTAATTTTACAATGCAAAGTCAATACCGATCAACCGGCGAATTGTTGAAATAATGTTAAAACTGTTAAAACAGCAGTGATGGTTCCTTAATATACACAGGAACAAAAGTAATATTTTAAATATTTTAACGCTTTTGTACTTATTAGAATACGTTACTCCCGCATAGGTTAACCATATACAACATAATCTTAAACTATCAGTTTGTTTTCGTGTATCATTTTAATTTTGCGTTATGTTGAATCTACCGCTGATAGCTCGCGTGCACGCGCGCACGCATCGCTCACTATTTCCTATTTCCGCGTTGCCATCTTGTTTCTGCCATTCATTCAGTTCAAGGGTATTAGCACGAGCAGTTTGCTGTACACACACACGACCATGTATCGTTTCGCCAAGGCTGCCCTGAACCTCAGCGGTAAGTTAAATCTCTTATTCAAGGACTGACCGTTTAATTTCACATTATATCTATAAGTCTATGCCACAATTGTCATGTGTATTACTAAAAAGAGGTCAATTAGCAATCATGTATATTACTAAAAAGAGGTGCATTAGGAATGTCTTTCATAAATTCAGTGAGTCCAAGTTTTTGACAATTCTTCGTCGAGGCAATGAATAATGTGTTAAAGCATATATAAACTTGAATACATTTTCTCTCCTTTACAATAGGTCAGACTGCCCGTCAGGTGGCTGTGCGACAGCAGTCTGATCTGTCCCGTGAATTTCATGCAAAGTATGGAGCTCCTCTGCTGATTGCTGGGGCCACATTTTGCACAGCTGTTTGGGCATATGTAAGTGACCGCAAACACAAACCCTCTAGTAATTCTTTATCTCATTTCAATGTGTTATATGTGATTTTGTGCACTGTCTTTGCAGGTGATCACATCAACTGGCATTACATGGAACCTGTCACCGGTAGGCAAGGTCCAGCCCAAGCCGTGGCTGGAGGAATGAATGCATCTCCTCATTGTGCACCGGATGCTGGAGGATTCTGAATGACATTTTGAACTTTTCCATTTTGCAAATGGAGAATTTTCACCTTATCCAGTCTTGTTGCTATCGTGGCATGCCTGTAAAAATGTAATAAATTTAATCCAAATCATAACATTAGTCATCTTGTTTACTTTGTTAAAATGTGTTATTAAAAGGTTTATGTCAGATTTGATCCTACATTAGTTGCACATTTGACATGTAACATTAGCTTGACATTCTATAAATTACATTCAAATTAACTGTCTATTTTATGGTCATGTCCATTTTGAAGGTCAGTTTTGTATTTATGATAAAACCTTAAACTGTTCACAACTCCAATTCCTTTACCACGAAGCTTGCTGAACAAACTGGGTTACAAGATTGGTTTCACACTGAGAAAACCAAACCAATGTAATCAAGCTTTGTTGGTAGACTACCATGCCGTGGGTGTTTCTTATTTTTTTGTTTCCTTTCCTCGTATCTTGGCTTCACCACTTAAGATGCGGGGGGAGGATGCAAAGAAAATGAGGATGGAGGAACTGAAGGGTAACTTGTTTGTATATTGATTTGGAATCTTCTAAATTTATATATTTATTTAAACTGCATAGTTAAAATATACATTTAAAACCAGTGTGACGGATGTGAAGAAGAAGGTTATACTGATGCATATAATTTATAAATGTATCAGTTTTTTTGACCGGGGATGTTTCATTTTAATCCTCGCTTAGAGCACCCCTAGAACAGATGTCCAATACTTTCCCTGGAAGGGCCACTGTCCTGCAGATTTTAGCTCCAACACACTTTCCTGGAAGTTTCTAGTGAGTTTGAAGACCTTGATTAGCTGGTCCAGGGATGTTTAATTAGGGTTGACGCTAAATTCTGCTGAATAGCGGTTCTCCAGAAAACCGGTTTGGACAATTATGTAGTATTCATATTTAGTTTTAGTTCATTGATTCATTCATGTACTTTAATATTTCATTATTTAACTAGGTGCAGAACATTGATGTTGTTGTATGAAGTAAAGGGCTTTCAAATATATTTTTCTTTTATTTTTTACAACAAAAATATTTAGAAGACAAAATCACTGAAAAATATCTTTGGACACCTTCATAGGGGATTTTGTTTTTAAATCTTTTGCGCCAGTTCAGTTATCCACGCCAGTCCATTATCCACACTTGATCTTATGTGGTCCCTTTGTGGAATTCTGGAGGCGGTGAGTGGCCGTGGAACCCTTTTTCCGGCCTACTCAATGTGTGAAACCACCAGCTTCAGAAGCAACATAAACCTTCTGCCCATGCATGGATGATGATTTAATGCTTAGGCAGGTTATACAAGTCTCTGGTTGTACATGAAGGAAGTTGTCAACTTGAATTTCTTGCAACTCTACTATACGGGGTGACTCCACATTGTCACGAGGCGTCGCGCCAGAAACATCCCATCAGCCGAGTGATCACAATGTGTGATCTCCACATCCAGAAGCACAGGAGGATGATTGCACCTAATGCAGAGAGGTACGTGGAGCATGTGGATGACCTGGCCAGGAAGTTACTGACTTCTTTAAAAAAAAAATCTTAGAATTGTGAGTTCGTATCTTGCAATTCTGATTTTATAATACGCAGTCGCGAGTTAAAAAGTCAGAATTGCGAGATTTTCCTATGGTCTCAACTGAAAATGTCTTAAAATATGTCAGTGTCATTGTTCTGTGTCAAGATGCACACCTGTAATGTTTTCATCTAAGGCATAAAAGTTGCTTAAATATCTTAATTTAACTATGGTCTAGCCCTGGCTTAAGCTAAGCACTGTTTGTGAAACCAGAATTGCGAGTTATAAAGTCAGAATTGTGAGTTTATATCTCGCAATTCTAACATCATAACACCCAGTTTAGACTTTATAACTCACAATTGTTAGTTGATATCTATATTTCACAAATGAACTCGCAATTCTAATAAACAAATTTTTTTTTTTTAATTGTGGAGTTAAAAAGTCACAATGACCTTATTTTATTTTTTATTGAGTGGGGGAAACGGGCTTCCATACAATCTCCAACAATCAGTTCGGATTCTTATTCCTTTTCGGGACAATGAAAATGGATTGGGTCTGCACCACGTGGTTCAGTCAGTAGCCACCTACCTTAACACCACACTCTACAATCTGCTGCCATACAAGAAAGGTCTGGGTAGAAGAAAAGGAATTTCTGCTGGGAAGTGTTCCAGAGAAAAGCCTTTGGATATCCACATACGTTTGGGAGAGCCTTGGAGATAGTCACCTCCATGAGTTACCATTGCCCACTGTCTTGAACTTGAGCTGATTAATTTCCCACACATCAAGCACTGGATTAAGATGTGCAACTGCGAAGCAAAATGGAACTTCAAGGATTTTGTGGAGCTACACAAGCCCAGTGAGGTGCCATCTGCAGCAGCTCATGCAGTCATGTACAAAGGAGATGTGTGTGCCAGAATTGAGGAGTTGGATCTGTCGTTCTCAAGAAACCTGAAGAAGTAGAGAACATGGCATGCCATGGTTTGAGATCTGTATAGAGCATTTCCTCAGAGGCACGCCACAAGACAGAACGATCACTGCTCTGGTGTTCCTCAGCTGCATGCGTGTGTCTTTCCAGAAACTGGCAGAGCTGGAGTGCCAGCTGCCAGTCACTCGGAAGCATCTCCAGCAGTTGAGGGTATAGTCTCAGCTGCTCCTGATCCAGTCTCTTCAAGTTTGGAGGTTCCATGAGTCAGTGTATTTTAAAGTGGTCCTGCCGTAGTAAGTACACCTTCGTCCACATGTTCCTGTTCAGGAACCAAGATGGAGATGGAGGAGCTAGTTAAAAAAATCCAACCAACCTGTGTACCTGCAAGTTCCAACAGTAGGTGGACAAATTTGGAGGTCTCCTACATTTACCAGAACTCCCAGTTAAGCCATGATCAGGCCTACGATGGCAGACGTTAAAGTTCCAGTCATCTTTTTATATTCTTGGAATGATATACAGTAGTAGTGTTTGCCATGTGTCTTATATCTTCACTCTCATAGATCTTGGGGACGGGGTAAGAAAACCTAATAAAGTACAATTGTTCCCCTAACGGTCCCAGGAAAAGATTTAAACCTTCGAGAGTGTCGAAAATAGCACCATTTGGTGGTTAGTAAAAAAAAAATATAATAATAAATAAAGCAGCCAAAACTCTGTGGAAGAAGTTTCGCCGGATGAAGCAGCCACCACATGCTCCATAGATTATGTGCACATATAAGAGCCTTACACGTGTATGTGTTACGTTTTTCACATTGAATTGATCAATTAATGTGTGGCAAATGCCAGTATGAACTAAAATAATTCAATATGATTTAATAGAAGAACAATGATAGACCGTTTAAAAATGTAACTGAATAATCTAAATGAAATTCGCTAATTTTGATATACTTTCATATAAAACATTGGATTGAAATGTGGATTAGAGTATTTTATGATGGGATCTGGTGGTTATAAATTGTAGCTACGTTCCAAACACCAACAACAGCTCCTGACCCTATCCCAAAATACACCAAATTACTAAAACAAAACCATAATTGCAAAAATTATAGCAAAAAAAGTTAATATATTTTCATTTAAGAGCGTAGGATCTCTAGATAGGAGCAGCAACATTGCAACACGTTCCGTCATAGTTTCTAACATCCTTTGAGCTCAGTTAGCAATTGATTGACAGCAGGTATATCCAATGAGCGCTACGCTTAGAACCGCATACCTCTATTAGACCCGCCCACACTGTGTACATCAGCATCAAGCTCACTCTCTCATTCGAGAACTTACCCAGCACTGCACCATTGCGCCACGCCACCTAAGGAGAAATTCGTTGCAAATCCACAGCCAGAATGTCTCTGTCAAACAAACTCACGTTGGACAAGGTGGATGTGAAAGGAAAGCGCGTGATCATGAGGTGAGTCTGAATTGTCACAATTATAATACTCACTAGCGATATATCTACATACCCGTACTCTTAATTTATGATGTCTGGATTAATGTAGGCATATCAAAATTCAGCTTTAATTTTTTGGAATCACTCAAGGTTATGCGAAAGAACGCCGAGAGAGTTCAATCATTGATAACCGGAAGTGTAAGTGTCATGCGTCACATTTTACGTGCAGGATGGCAGCTGCACCAAAGGCACGTGCAAGTCCTCTAATATCTGTATATAATATACAGATATTATAACCGTTGTATTAAAATAAAAGCAGATGTTTAAACGTCTCACAATCATGTCCTGTAGACGCTGTAAAATGTCTCGATGAAATGACACCACACAGCTACAAATGCCAAATGGTCAGGGAGCCTCTAGTCACTTTATTTTTATATTATACCGACAACCAGCACGTTTTTACATCACGTAATGTTTTAGGTGTGCTGGCGCGTTCATTAAGTGGCGTGTTCCTGCTTGTTATACAACTGTCACTCAACGCATGCCAGGTATTTCTTTTCATGCACATAAATGAAACTTGTTAATAATATATTCCGCTAAAAGACATCCACATCTTTTCAGCAACTATTAGAAGAATAATGGTATTCAGAACCGAAAAAAGGCCTGCCAGCAAATAGCTTTTGACTGGAAATCCACACTGGCTGACCATCATGTCTCGCCCACAGTCTGCTGCTTTATTTAACATTTTTCACCCTTACATAAACATTCAAATGATGTATCATTTTGAATAAGTAATTAGTAGCTTTCATGATGATGAGTCAGTAGATATTCCTGTAGTTGCGATGGCTCGTTCTTTTACAGTGACCACTGTCAGGCTCTAAACTGCTATAATATTGTCTAACTTTTATATTAATAATATTACAGTAGCCAGTGCAACAGCACCCTGAATGCATCTGAATGCTTTAGTGGGCTTTACAGTAATAATTCACTGTAGTCATGGAGATGTTGCAGCAGTGTGTGTACTCCTATAATATGTATATGATCATTATCAGATAGCTTATAGACTTAGTTGTTTATTATTGTCATTCTACAGTATTTTTATTTATAAAAAAATCTTTCATAGACTAAAATTTACGCTCAAGAGATAAATTGCTATTAAAAGTTTTGGATAAAAGTTGTCTCTTATTTTAAATGAATTTTCTTTATCTTTTTATTTTCCAAATAATGAATGAGCAATCTTGTCATTACATTAAATGATGCCATTTTATGTAGCAAATTCTGTTGTAGAACGATTTTCTTTTCTCTCTCTCCATTAGGGTTGACTTCAACGTCCCTATGAAGGACAAGACCATAACAAATAACCAGAGGTGAGATGGATATTGCTGACATATATAAAAAAAAAATTCTTGCCAGTAATGGTTCCTTCAAATTCTGTGTTGATGAATTGCAATGTTTTTATCATTCAAATGGACCCACAGCTTTATAAATCGCTCTATATTATCATTCATTCATTCATGTCTGCATATTCTTGCAAAATATTAAAGAACTGATAAAATTCCAGACATTTGAGCTTTACTTGTAATTACAATCTCAACAAAGAAAATTAACAGTTTATTTAATGTCTAAATTGTATTAAGTGCATTTAGTTTGAAATACCAATTTATGATTACAAATGTTTTTTTTAAATTATTATATATATTTGTATGTAGCACTGGCTTACTGTTGAAAAAGACATGTTGGCCATGTGATACAGAATTTGTAACTAATATCATATTTGCTCTCATCAGAATCAAGGCTGCAGTTCCATCAATTCAGTATTGTTTAGATAATGGGGCCAAGGCTGTAGTCCTGATGAGCCACTTGGGCCGGCCGGATGGAGTCCCCATGCCCAAGTACTCTCTGGAGCCTGTGGCTGCAGAACTCAAGAGCCTGCTGGGAAAGTAAGAGCGTTCAATATAGACTTTTAACCTACATGTATTACACCATCAGTTAGAAATAATATAAACCTTCAAGCTACATCTGTTTGACTGCAGTGGTGTTATATAGCTTTACTGCATAAACATTAGAAATGTATGGCAGAAAATCATTCCTGACAACTTAATAGCAATGCATACATAATTCAATTTAGTGCTTCGCCACCAACCTTGTGGTTTAATTTGCTTATGAAGAGATGTTCAGTTCCTGAAGGACTGTGTGGGTCCAGATGTGGAGAAAGCTTGTGCAGACCCAGCTGCAGGTTCTGTCATTCTGCTGGAGAACCTGCGGTTCCATGTGGCCGAGGAGGGCAAAGGCAAAGACGCATCGGGAAACAAGGTCAGTGCGCCGTACAACAGCGGCTCTGCAGAAAGTGCTTGGTCATCTTACAGAAATCTTCAAATCAAATTTTAAGACCTGGACAAATAAAATCACTGTAGTCCATACAGAACAGATTCCACGTACTCTAAATCATGTATCTTTTGTTTATCATATATCTATCATAGTAGCCCAAACAGAAGAGTTTACATTGAATTAAATGTCATATACCATGTAGAATACCACAAAAAAATACCACAGCTATCCAGAAAAAAGTAATTTATTCATAATGCAACTTTTAATTATAAACTAGTCAAAAATGCAATAGGACTCTTATTTTGAAATGTCTATGCTTAACTACTTCCATCTGCTAATTAAAAGATGAGGATGAAGGAGATGCATGACTCTACAACACATTAAAATATAAACACCATAAAGTAAACATTGCAAAGTAAACTCAAAACTGTGAGCCTGTAGAATGCATTACAGTGCTGTGTTTTAACTTCTACAATTTTAAGAAAGGAAAAAAAATAAATGTAAGATTAACAATGAATTACAATGTCTGTTTAACAATTTTTGTTGGACTGTTTTTAACTGAAATAGACAGACAATATTTAATTGATGTATTTTAAAAAAGTATCACCTGAATGCATTTGAAATTTTGTCTAGTATCAACCTTAAATGTCATGCCTTGCTTTTGACATGGCTTTAAAAATAAATATGAAGCTGATTAAACTGAATTTAAGACTTTATAAATTCCCATGATGGCAGTATGATCTATTAATTGGGATCTGTGGTTTTAAATGCTGTGCTCAAAAAAAAAAAAAAAAAAAATTAGGAACAGAGTATTTGTTATAAGGACTCTTGCAACTACAAATATTTAATATAAACTAATCCGTTAAGGAAGCCCTCTAAGATTAGGCTAATTTCACAAATCTCTTACTAAATCATTCTGTTTTGGCTCAAGAAGCCAATAATTTGCTTCTATCACTGAGCGATAGCTTGTCTACAAAGCACAAGCTACTGCTGTTAAAGGCATTCTGTGGTTTTGCGTGCATGCAGAGATACTGTATGCAGCTGACCTATTGACATTTGTAGGAAGGTCATATGTGATCATGTGGCTTTTCTGGTCCATGGATCCCTGTCTGGAATGCATACTGGAAAGGGTAGAAGAGAGAGAGAGATGAGTAGAGACCATAGAAAGAGACCGGGAAACTGCCATCTTCTTTTTTGGCAGGCGACTGCAGTGAACTTGTGCTTGGCATTTTCTAGGCACCTGTGTAACATTTCATTACAGTAGTTCAGAAGTCATGAACTTTAAGTGCATGTGGACGGCAGTAATGTGATCTTGGTCTTGTTCCAGGGGTCTTACTGTAACTGGGTTAAAATACTTTCCCCAGTTTACTATGCAAACACAACCATAAGTACGACATCTGTGGTTTACACATTATATACATGTTTCAAAATGTGCACCAAAGTCGCTAGAAGACAAACCTGAAAAAGTGTAACGTCTAATGGTAACAGAAAGGAGACCAGAGGCATTTTTTTTATATTTTCAATGGATTTCAATGAAAGAGAGGCATCACTAATCTGAATAAACAGCTTTTTAGAGTAAAAGGCTTATCATATAATGAATCGACAGCCTATCAGCTAATCTTAAACATGATTTATATTAAATAATACTTTTGGATTGTTTATGGATTTATATTTTTAGTTTACCATGAAAACAAATGCTGTGACTGAAGTGACTGACTTTTTGCGACAGGTGGGATTCAGCTTACAGCACTTCTCATTCATTCCTATGGTATCCATAAACATTAATTGTGTCGCACAACTCTGACAGAAATTCAGTGTCATCAGAACTGTAATGTGATTGGTTATTAAGGCACACATGATCCAAGTTAGTTGCACTTTCTCCAGTAGTAAGTAATACAGACTCATCTCCCAATAGTAAGACGATCTCTGAAGTGCCCATTGAATAGCAACGTTCGTTCAACCAATGGCGTTAGTTTAAGGCGGGATTATGCTCATTGAAAAAAGGCTTGTGCACATCAAGACAAATATACAGCAAGATAAATTAATTTATTTTGAGTGAAATGTTTTAATGAGTCTTTTCAGACTGACACAAACCATCACATACTATTGACTTTATTTATTTATTTATTTATTTTTACCAAGAGGGTTAATTTTGCATATTAATTCAAGCCCGTTTTTGTCACTGATTTAACTGACTTTTTTGTAGAATTGCAATGTTTCTTTTTTAATCTAAAAATGTAACCGTTGAGTTCTCACTTGATAACAGGCAGTTGCGAATTACAAAGTCAGGATTGGAAGATATCTCAATGGTGAGTTTATCTACTCTCACAATTCTGAGATAAGTCAGAATTGGAAAAAAAAGTTAGAATTGCCAGATATTATATCCCACAATTCTGACTTAATATCGCAATTCTGATTGCAAGACATATTTGTTGGTGTGAACAGACCTTAATGCCAAAAAGGGGGAGCATTACATACATTTTTGCAGAAATTACACAGTTCAGTTTTTATGCTATTTTTACTCTCCAAGTGGCGTATGCCCTATAAATGTTTTTTGATGGATTTTGTGTCCTTTTTTTTTTTTTTTTTTTTTTTTTTTTTAGACCAAAGCAAGTCAGGAGGAAATCGATTCTTTCCGTGCCTCCCTGTCCAAGCTGGGTGACGTCTACGTCAATGATGCCTTTGGAACTGCTCACAGAGCTCATAGGTGCTCCATTACATGAAACAGTGATAGAAATTATCAAGTTTTTTTTCTCCTTTTGGGTTTCATGTCTAATGTCTCACTCTAGCTCCATGGTTGGAGTCAATCTCCCTCAGAAGGCAGCTGGTTTTCTGATGAAGAAGGAGTTGGACTACTTTGCCATGGCCCTTGAGAAACCACAGAAGCCTTTCTTGGCAATTCTCGGAGGGTGAGTATTGGAGTACATTAATAGCTTATCATTTTAGTTCTGAATAATGTTATAAGGAGGATAAGTTTTAACCAGGTTTAGTCATAAAAAAACGCCAAAAGACTTTGTATGGTAAGTGTACTAATACAAACTCCATATTCATCCGGAAGGAGGCGGGAACCGGCGCACAATCAAATGAAACTTTAATATTCAAAATAAACAAAAAAACAGGGCACCAGCCCCTCGCGGATGACTGGTGCGCGCTAATAAAAACCAAAACCTAAAATATGGCCCAGGCCTGGACCTCTCTCATCCTTCACTATAGTCGGTCCAGTTTTATATCCTTCACTTTCCTACGTGGGACTCGATCCCGGCGGTGGGGCGCAGATGTAGCTCATCTCCAATCACTACACCTGGCCTCACTCCTCGTTCCCACGCCTCTCAGCCCCGCCCCACTCGCCACAGTAAGATCTTGTCCGAGATCAAAGGAAAGGTTTCAGCTCAGTATTCTGGTCAATGTACTGTTAATAAACTTCTAAACAACTAAATGATCACCTGATATAATGGCAGATAATATGAGATGCTTTATTACAATGCATCTGTCTTTTCTCACTTGAAAAAAACCTTCAGAACGCATCATTGACAGTCCAGGAATAGATGAGTTTATCCTCTTATGCAACAGTAGGATGTGTGACTATCCATTTTGCTCTTCTGTTCTTTAAGCCTCACCTCCTTTATGTGGCTGTAAAAAGAATTGTATTTAAGCATTTGTAGATTTCCTCCTTTTCATAGTTTCATGTCCTCTTGGTGTAATGCTGAAACCCTTGTGATGCAATGTTGGAAGTCACTTAAAACAAATTAGCAGTGATCACTACACAGTGTTCTTGTGGAAATAGAAGATTCAGTGCAAATGATTTGCTTGAAGTCATAGTTCAGGCCGTCGCACAACTTATACAATGTTTTTATTTTATTTTTTTCTCTGAAAGCTTCCACCTCTGCATATTCATTGGCCGTCAGTCATGTGCAGTTGTGACAGAAGTAGTCTTTGTCCCAGTAACAAAGATCAGTGAGGCAACTGACCCAATGATAAGCTGTACTCCAATGAACAACAATCTTTAAACTTTTGTCTAAAAAAAAACGTTCTAGGGCAGTTTCTCAAAGGCGGATGTTTCTCAGTTTCAACCCCAAAAGATTTGCATTTAAAAAATGAGCATTTCATTGAAAGGGCTTTGTTTAATTGATTGTTGCTTTGATCATACAGGGCCAAGGTCAAAGATAAGATTCAGCTGATCAACAACATGTTGGACAAGGTGAATGAGATGATCATTGGTGGAGGAATGGCCTTTACCTTCCTCAAGGTTCTCAACAACATGGAGGTAAGTGAGTTGAAGCTTCATTCAGACTGCAAACTAAAGTCCCCAACTTAAGTTTTTTTTTTTTTTTCGTTTTTTTTTTTAAATCATAATCATGGTATTATGTGAAAAGTCCCTAAAACAAATAAGGTTAAAATAAACATTATTTTGTTATAACAGTGCTTTTTTAATTAACAAAATATGTGACCATAATGTAATTGTAACGTGTCAGTGCAAGGAAGAGCCGAGGTAGGATCCAAGTGCAATCAGTGGAACATTTAAGAAAACAAAAGGTAATCGCGAAACTTAGAACCAAACACAGAGAGAACCAGGAAATAGAACAACACGACACAACTTTGCAAAGACAACGACTGACTAAAACACTGGACTGTTGTACAACAAGACAAGACACACATGGGAATACAATAAGGAGGACCAATGAAACAAAAGTACTACAAATGGCACTCTAGACAGAAAGTAATACATCTATACATAAGACAAGGGAACATTGGCAAGATCGTGATTATAATATTATAAAATATAATAACGTGAAATCTGTAACACCCTGTATTTTTATCCATAATCGTAGCCAAGTATATTGCATAAAGTGTTTAATGAAGTACCCCCATCAAGTTTAAAAAAGAAATTGTTCACTTGTTGTGTCCAGATTGGCACTTCCCTGTTTGACGAAGAGGGTGCCAAAATTGTGAAAGACCTCATGGCTAAGGCTGAGAAGAATGGCGTGAAGATCACACTTCCTGTTGACTTTGTCACTGCAGACAAGTTTGATGAGAAGGCAGCGACAGGGTCTGCATCGGTAGCCGATGGTATTCCAGCTGGCTGGATGGTGAGGTGGACAAATGTTAGATTGCTGTGAGCTATATCATCTTCTCCTCTTCCTCTGAAGTGAACTAGAAATGGTTCTCCTTCTGTCCAGGGTCTAGACTGTGGTTCGGAGAGCTCCAAGCTCTATGCAGAGGCTGTAGCCAGAGCCAAGCAGATTGTGTGGAATGGACCTGTTGGTGTGTTTGAGTGGGACAACTTCTCTTTTGGAACCAAGAACTTGATGGACAAAGTAGTGGAAGCGACCAAAAATGGCTGCATCACCATTATTGGTAAGGATTTAATTTCATTGTTTATGTTCTTGCCCAAAATGCCTGTAATGACACGCATCTAATAGACTGGTCTTACAGAAACAAGTAGTTCCTATCTGAAATTTAAAGGGATAGTTCACCCAAAAATGAAAATGTAATGTTTATCTGCTTACCCCCAGGACATCTAAGATCTTGGTGGCTTTGTTTCTTCAGTAGAACACAAACTGAGATGTTTGTTTTTTTTACTAAAACCGTTGCAGTCCATCAGTCTTATAATGTAAGTGGATGTGAATCAAGGCTAAAACATACAATAAAAAAGCAGTTGTGTGTATCAGAGGTAAAAATAAAAAAAGATGGATAAAAATACTGTTCAGTTTCTTGCACAGACCAATCATTTTGTGTCACGAGACGCAGGGTTTAATTTGGTTTTGTTTGTGTATGTTTTTTGACTCCCAAAGCCGTGATTCACATCCACATACATTATAAGACTGATGGACTGCAACGGTTTTAGTAAAAAATTTCAGTTTGTGTTTTACTAAAGCAAAGTCACCTACTTCTTGTATGCCCTGGGGATAACCAGATAAATATAAAATTTTCATTTTTGGGTGAACTATCCCTTTAAGAACAAATGATTACAAATTTATTTCCAAATGATTCCTTTCTAATTATTTTAGTAAATATTACATATAAATTTAATTGCAGAAATGATACATGTGATACTTAAATTTAAGCAGCGTGATGTGATATTGTCCTATATTGACTTTTTTCGGCCATTGGCCACCTGGCTCTCTTAAGATATCGTTATCGGCTGTTAGAAAAAGCCATCAGTTGACAACTATAATAACCTAAACTAACTGACTACTTTGTTTCTTTAAATTCAGGTGGGGGAGACACAGCAACCTGCTGTGCCAAGTGGGACACAGAAGACAAGGTCAGTCATGTGAGCACAGGAGGCGGAGCCAGTCTGGAGCTGCTGGAGGGGAAAGTGTTGCCTGGTGTTGAAGCCCTCAGCAACGTATAATTGCTCTGAGCCTCTCCTCCCAGAAGTTGTGTGCTCATCTCCCAAGAAGCTGTCATCCTTACTTACTCAGCATTTGTTCAGCGTTCTATCACCTGTTGGGATGCAAATGACAACTACTCCACTCTCAATGGACGGCTAACTGTGTATGCTGTGTTAGGCTCGCTGACCTTTTGACTCATGCACATTCAGATAATCCATTTGCTTTTTTTCTGTTAAAAAACTTAATGTTTCTCATTCAAGATGTTTTCACCCATCATGAGCGAAAGGTTGACATCAGCAGTAATGGCTGTTCATGTTATGATTGTTATATTTGAGAGATGGGTTATGTTTTATCTGCTTAAGTGTTGAATGTGTGCATAGTATAATCGTTGTGTGTTGTGATTCTAGAGTTTATATTTGATTTGTGGGCTTCTCACAGATGTTGAGTACCTGTAATACTGTAGACACTTTCCTCCCAATATTGCACTTGTCATCCCAGACCTGCAGCTTATGAGATAGATGTTCCGCACTGGAATTATGATGTGCTAATGTTAGACCCAAACAACCTGTCGTGGAGTAAGAATGAAAATACCAAAAACAGAAAAAATGAAAAATAAAAATGAAAACTGTTTTTTCTTTGCTTTGAGTCTTTTTTTTCTGCAGCCAATATGGTAGTATGGTATTATGAGAGATGGTACCGTAACCAGAAATGATCATGAGCATATTAATAAATAACCACTACATCACACAATTTGAACCATATTATTGCCCTATATATATATACAAACCCGATTCCAAAAAAGTTGGGACACTGTATAAATTGTGAGTAAAAAAGGAATGACATAATTTACAAATCTCAAACTTCTATTTTATTCACAATAGAATATAGATAACGTATCAAATGTTGAAATTGAGACAATTTGAAATGTCGTGCCAAATATTGGCTCATTTTAGATTTCATGAGCTACACATTTCAAAAAAGTTGGGACAGGTAGCAAATAAGAGATAATAATATCATCCAAAGATTCAGAGAATCTGGAACAATCTCTGTACGTAAGGGTCACGGCCGGAAAACTATACTGGATGCCTGTGATCTTGGGGCCCTTATACAGCACTGCATCACATACAGGAATGCTACTGTAATGGAAATCACAACATGGGCTAAGGAATACGTCCAGAAAACAATGTTGGTGAACACAATCCACCGTGCCATTCACCGTTGCTGGCTAAAACTCTATAGGTCAAAAAAGACGCCATATCTACACATGATTCAGAAGCGCAGGCGTTTTTTTCTGGGCCAAGGCTCATTTAGAATGGACTATGGCAAAGTGGAAAACTGTTCTGTGGTCAGACAAAATCACAAAATTTAAGTTATTTTTGGAAGAAATTTAAGTTATTTTACTGGGACACCATGTCATCCGGACTAAAGAGCACAAGGACAACCCAAGTTGTTATCAGCGCTCAGTTCAGAATACTGCATCTCTGATGCTATTAGGGTTGCATGAGTGTGTGCGGCATGGGCAGCTTAAACATCTGGAAAGGTACCATCAATGCTGAAAAGTATACCCAAGTTGTAGAACAACATATCTTCCCATCCAGATGTCGTCTCTTTCAGGGAAACCCTTGCATTTTCCAACATGACAATGCCAGACCACACACTGCATCGATTACAACATCATGGCTGCGTAGAAGAAGGATCAGGGTACTGAAATGACCAGCCTGCAGTCCAGATCTTTCATCCATAGAAAACATTTGGCACATCATAAAGAGGAAGATGCGACAAAGAAGACCTAAGACAGTTGAGCAACTAGAAGCCTGTATTAGACAAGAATGGAACAACATTCCTTATCCTAAACTTGAGCAACTTTTCTCCTCAGTCTCCAGTTTGCAGACTGTTATAAAAAAAGAAGAGGGGATGCCACACAGTGGTAAACATGGCTTTGTCCCAACTTGTTTGAGATGTTTTGATGCCATGAAAATTAAAATATTTTTCCCTTAAAATTATACATTTTCTCAGTTTAAACATTTGATGTGTCATCTATGTTGTATTCTGAATAAAATATTGAAATTTGAAACTTCCACATCATTATGTGTATATTAGGGTGCCCGTAAAGTGACTTGTTCGGTTTACTTAGTTTTGTCGTGGCCACGAAATAATAACTCATGGGAACGTGATAATATGTCAGATTAGCCCTCCACGGCAAGATTTAAGAAATTCTTCTGTAGACTACATTTCCCACAATACACGGCACTGTCTTAGCTCCGCCCTCACCTGCCGAGGTGTGTATACGTCATTCAACAACAGCTGTAAAAGCGAAAAGTGCAGGGCAGTTTCTGGGATTAAGGTAAACTATGTTTTGTTCTTTTAAACCGCAGTAATCTGTTATATAGCACCGTGCACACGATAACAACGAGTCAGTAAAGATTTTACTGTACAATGAATGAGTCAGTTAAGACTGTGAGCGTTTCTTTTCCAGGACATGCAGCAGTGGAAGATGGAGAGCAGATTAATAGCTTACTGTACATGTCCACTGATCCAGTGAAATGGATTTCATAGGATTTTATACTCGCTTCACCTCAACAAGTAACTTTGATAAATAACCTGAAGTCGAAATCTTTATGTTAGTTAATTGTTTGTATGTTTTATTAATTACTTATGTAATGCGTTTTTTTTTTTCTAAGGAAGAACCGATGCAGAAGGAGAGATTGTAAATGCAAGCATGATTTCAGTCGAGGACTGGAGCCCAGACCAAGTGTCCACATGGATAAAGCATATTGGATTTCCTCAGTATGCGCAGAGTTTTATGGGTGAGGGGATTCATTTTCATCGAACATCTAAAAGAGTTACATCACAAAGTCTTTCAAATGAAAAACAGTCGATTTTACTTTTGTGTTGTACTTTAAGGAAACCTTTTTTTTTTCTTTGTTAAACTTTGCGCAATCACAAGAGGGCGCTCAATTACAGTTTTCAACTCTCATGATCTTTTGAGATTCCCTCTTAACTTTGTTTGCAAAAATGTTTTAATACCTCAAACACAGTTGTTAACTCATCAATATGTTGAGTTACTCCTCAAAATATTAATAGAGTAATAAAACATAGTTTTATTTATTTATGCCTTCACAGAAAATGGAGTTTCTGGATTAGATCTTTTGGAAGTCACTGGTTCAATTTTAGGTAAGACTTTTTTTTGTCTTACATTTTTCAGACACCTTCAGGCATGGTTTTAACTTTTTTATTACCTGCCTTTTTATAATGTCACCAGTAATATATTTATTGTACAGGTTTGGGCCTGTTAGTAACAATCTTTTGTTGTATCCAAAACCCCAAAATAAACACTTCCATTGAACATTTACCATTACTTCAAACACATGTGGAGCTATTCATCTTAGAACGCAATAAAGGATAAAGCCATTAAAGGGTGTGCTATGTTTATCTAGTAGAAAGGCATCTTTTAAGTGCCGCCTGATGTCATGCCATTATCATTAAGCTTTTGCAAATGCAGTCAGTGGATATTGTTCTGCAGCTGTTACTGCAAAGAAAAATTAACAATACACTAAACATTTTTTTTAATTCTCTGTTGTGGTTGTCAAAACTATAAGAGATGGTACTCTGTCTTTATATTTCTGAGCTCCTAACTGTATGCCATTAAATTATGTAAGATTAATAACAACTCAGCCTATTTGAGCTATTCAAATCAATTTGTTATTGTAAAAATGTATTGATAACAAAGGTGGTACAATTAAAAGCCACATGATGACTTTACATTCATCAAAATCTGACTGTCCAACAGCTGCACTAATTCAGCCGAAATGATTGGGTAAATTATAATATAGTAGTTAGTAACATTTTATGTAGCCTTTGTCTTTTAAAACACACACACACACACACATATATATATATATATATATATATATATATATATATATATACAGGCTTTTTCTAAAATTGTAAATGCAGTAACTTGTGAAGTTGTTAAGCCCTGGCCTACTTTTGCAGTTAAGCTTGTTTGCCATACAGTAAGTATCCAAAGGTAAAGTTAGTTATAATTACTGTATATTTTATTTTAACGTTAATGTTTAAGAGTATTACAGTCAAATCTTTATAGTGGAGTAAAGCACAAATGTAAAATATTTAATAGCTAATTTTCCTCTTAAGTCACTGCTGTGGCTTGTGCTACACGCAAGACTCTCTGACAGGCTCCTGATCTTAAAGACACACAAAAGCTTTTTGTCATTTAGTTGCTTGAGCGACGTTCCTTAAGGCCAACAGAAGAACAGGAACAATCGGCCAACTCTCCGAAGGAGGGCTCTCCTGGCTTTAAAAAGTCCTTTTGATTCCCTTATAGTTCTCTGCAAAGGGGAACTGTTTTTTTCTCCTCACAACTCTTGAGTAAGAAATTTCGCTGTAGCTGCGCCTTCACAGTCCGTTTGAAGAGGAATGCAGCCCAATTCCTTCCCTCACAGCACACTTCTAGTAAAAAACACATTTCACAGGCTCAAAAAAGACACAGGAAAGAGGGAACGCGTTTAATGTGAGGAAAAGTGCAAAGATTATCGGAAAGTCCCCTCGGATTGACGATCTGTGAAGCGTGTGAGAGGCTTTGGGATCAACAGAAAACTTGTAACGGACTAAAAAGACGTAGGACGGCAGATCGAAATAAAGCGGGACTTGGCGAAAACTCATGAAGGTAAATAACTTTTAACAGAAGTTTAGTGTAAACAGTCATTATTTAATTCGAATTACAAGGATTGTTATTGAATAGAGCTCGTTTTATATTTAGCCTGCAGAAGTTTACCAAAACTTATGTATGCGACTGTAAATATGAGGCTTACTCAATGTCGTGCTCTGAAAACCTAATGACTTTAGTATGGACATAAGTATATTAGTTTGTTTGGAAAATGCAGACTTCGCATGGTTTGCATCCTCTTGGAGTGAATGAGAATTCTGCAATGCTGTTACTTTGTTGATAGGACGCTGTCTAACGACATGCGCAATGCTGACATATTTGCTACAAGTCAACCTGCCTCATATAGCCTTAAGACATACATCAACGCTATGTGTACTGTTAATAATATATGAATATAAGCTTCTAAAAGGTTGGCTGTATTTGTCCTGCAGAAATGGTATTTAAGGCATGGCTAGATGCTAACTGATTGTTGAAAAGGCACATTTTCTTAAAGATTCATTATAGTTGTCAACCCTATTTACTTTTTCTATTGTTCTTATAGTTTTCTATTGTAATTTATGTTAAGTAATGAATTAGGCTGCACGGGATCATTAGAGGCCCTGCTTATGGATGTCACCCCACTTCTCTGAGGAATGTCGCCCAGGGCCGAGGGGGAGCGGGACACAGATATGCACACTACATAGGGCAGGAATGCAGTCATGTGTTATTGGAAATCAAAGCAAGAGGCCAAGTTATGAGGGACGCTTAGACTTTATTAGGTGAAACTAATTGCCCTTTACTACTTAACCATTGCTAGCAGTTGTACAGGCCATGCCTCATAATGCTTTCATTGAGTGCTTTGCATTTAAGTGCTCCCTCTCAATGTAGGGAGGTCTTGTTTACTCGGAGTTCCAAAAGGGTTACTGGGGTAGCCATGGACGACATTCCAAGAAATGTCCGTCGCACTTCCAGAATGAACCCACGGCTTTATTAGCTGGACGCTCAGCATTCGGATGGTCTCCTCTCTCTTCCTGTTATCCGAACAGTGCCATGGAAAGCCAGTGCTTTTTGTTGTAAAGGTAGTGAACTATTGCCAGGAAAGTGCCTAGCGGCATTGACTCACAGTGCAGGAATGTCAGCTCTCTTTCGCTTTTCCCTCCTCTCTCTCCATCTCTTTCCATCCCTCACTTCCTTTGCCCCCCTGCCTCCCTCCCTCTTTTTTTTCAGAGAGGCCAAAGTTCTGCTTGCTGACTCAGCCTCCAAATCACCCAATTGCCTTTTCCACTAAGCTTTTTGGAAGTCCGAAAAGCCTGAAGTCCTGAAGTTTTACAATTATGTTGTGTCCAACTGAGAACACTGCATCTCCCATCCCCCTCGAGGGAATCTGCTTTGTATATATAATACAAAAACACCCATTAAAAGAAATGGTAAAAGGACATGACGCTAACTAAGGAATGTTGATGAAACTGATAACTAAAAGTTGATGTCAAATTCCGTTGTTGGTTATTTTGGTCCGTGCTGAACCTAGATATCCATTTGCTTGATTGCAAGTGCAAAAATAAAGTAAAATAACCGAATGTGTAAAACAGTGATTACAAGGCTAAACTATTGTCAGAAATAATGGTAATCACATATTTTTTAATTGACTGTGAACGGAAAACTGCCTGATATAACTGTAATATTTTATAATTATGTCTTTGTTTATAAACGTTCAGGTACAAAATGATTTTTCGTTTCCACTAGTGCTTAATTACAGTAGTTTTATCATTGACCGTGTCTTGTGTAACCCAATGCCCCAGCATGTTGTGTACCTGCTTACCTCAGGGCAGTAAAGTCAGACACCCTTGTGGTGGAATGTGTCACTAAATTTCAGACACAGTCACGTGCGAGGTACATTGTCTCGCCATTCACTCGTATATGTTAATTGCTCAAGCCGGATGTGTCATGTAAAATATCAGGAACCGGGGGAAGCCACCACAAGTCAGACATTGATTCGACTCCAGATGGTCAAATGAGGTATATGATGCTTTCTGAGTCAACCTCTGTCAAACCGAAATGGAGAGTTTTTACCATGTGGTTGACTGAATAAGCCAATTCATCAGTGGTGCTGCTTTCCTTGTATAAATATTACATTATATGGATATATATATATATATATATATATATATATATATGTATGTGTGTGTTTATGTATGTGTATACACACACACACACACACACACACAGGGTGTAACAATCTATCGATTGTCTAAAGTTCTCTTTTGCTTTATTTTTGTAATTGGATGAACAAATCCTGACAAAATTATATTAATAATTTCCTGTAAACATAATCGGTTATATCTTTATGTAAACAATTGAGAAAGAAAACACGTGAATCAATATGCATTCCGTGTTTAAAAGTGAAAGCAGACTAATAATGAACTAATGCTGTCGAAGAAAACTATATCTCAGGACTGTTGACTGAATAACGTTTGTAACTTTAGTAAGGATTATCTATTATATCTTACATTTTATTACTTTATTAATTTGGTCCTGAAAACCTCTTTTAGAACTGTTTGAAAAAACAAACAAACTGAAAAGCACTGTTGATTTCATTTATGTCTTTGTATTTTTTCTGCTATGAGTAGTAACAGCCAAAAAAAAAAAAAAAAAAATTAAGTTTGAAGAGCTTTATTTTTATTTTTTTATATATATTTAATATAGTGCACATTTTAGCACAGCATATATAACTTTTTTGTCATAAGATGTCATGGTTATTTATTTTTCTTTTATTATTTAAAAAAAGTGTTTTTTGTATTTTTGTTGTGAGTGTCCTGACTTGGGATAAAATATATGCAAATTTTAGATTTGGATGCATTTGTGAGTAAATAAAAATGTAACTGCTTGTGTAAAATAGGTATAGAATATCATAATATCAATAAAGAGATTGATATACTCCTGAGTCGAATCATATCATAGATTTTTTTGGGTGTGAGAATCGATATCATATTGAGATGAAGCATCTGATTTGCACCCCTATTACATACATTTTAAATATTTAAAAATAGGTGTGATTAACCAATTTAAAATGAAAAAATCAAATTAAAGGCTGATGTTATCTTAAAATACATTTGTAACCTTCCTGTTTATTAACAAAGACACTACAAAGATATTAAAAGTGTACAGACGCTGGACACGTTTGCCCGATATCTTGCTGATTGCATCCCCCACATCTGTCGTACATGACCAAAATGCTGTTAATTGTCACTTTGGTCATAAATTTAAGATTTTATAGATTTTTTTTCTCTCTCACAAAATGGGAATGGGGAGGGGGGGCCTGAATATTTATTTTTTCCTCTACTGAGGGAATGAAACTGGTGCAGAGCTTCAGTGGGAAAGATGAAGCATCTCTAGCACATGCTTTTCATTAAGGCTTTGGATGGAAGAGTGGGTGGGGGTTGAGCTGGAGTCGAGGGGAGCAGCGCTGTGTTTCCAAATACTTGGGCCAGTATCAGGGACTTGTGGGGGAAAAAAACCACATTATAGAGACCTTGTTGCAGTTGGAGTATGGAGGAAGAGAAGAAATAGAGGGAGTTATTCTGTGACTCATGTTGCATTTTTTTCTGCCATAATGGCACACAGGTTTGCAGGGCCTCTATTGTAGCTCTTTCTTTTACATTTATCGTTGAATAAAGATAAAAAGGTGACCTTTCGGATAACAGTATTTCTTCAAGCTAAGTTTAAAGGCTTATCTTTAATGATTAATGAAACCTCAATCATACACCTTTGTTTGGAAGTTAATGTGGAGTATTAGTTTTACTTACAGCATATGCTATGGTGGCACCATGTTACAATGATGGTATTGGAGAGTAATACTGTGCTAATATTAATTTGATATATGGCTAAATCTCACTAAACATACCAGTAATATATCTGGGAAGCAGTTCATTTATATCGAGGCATTGTGGCATTAAATTCATGACAGTTACACACAATCATGCATCAAAATCTCATTGCATTTGGATTATTTATCTCATTATGCTAGTATTTGTTGAATAAATATGCTTGATGATAATAAATGTCAAATTATGGTTCTAAAATAGGCTTAATATTCCTTATATAAAATGATTTAATAATTTACTCGGACATTTTTGGTAGATGCACAGATTCACCTATGGAAGTTTATTGCATAAATGTATGGTATCACATGGTATTCAATGATACTTCAATAGCGTACCGTAGTATAATGGTAGTCACCAATTCAACCTGGTATTGCCATACAACTGTATCCAATAAAGAATTGTATTAAGGAAGTGTATTTTGTCCTAAAACAGTCCACTGTGTGCCGAAGTGCCCCAAGTGCTGTCTTCTGGTTTCTCTCAGCGCTGACTTTTCATCAGGCCCCTCACATGTTTAAAAGAACGTAATCCCTTGAAATGAATCACGGTTGAATTCCAAGAAAGCAGCACAATTGAGGGAGGAGGTGAATTAATGCGGTGAAGACATATTGCGTCGAACATGGAAACCGAGGTAGAGAGAAGGAGCAGATGTGTCAGAGTTTCTTGGCCTACTTCTTTTCCAGTCCTGCAGTGTGAGAATTGGTCCTAGCTGGGAGAAATGGACACAGGGGGAGGCTGAGCTTTACGCTTTCTCCACGGTTGCAGCGCCAGACCTTTCCAGAATGGAATGTTGCGTTTCCTGCTCAGTTCCTGCCATGTGTTTCTCAATTCCCCCTTCTGCCTTAATCTCTATCTGCATGTGGCTTTGTTCTCGGACTGTTCCTTTGTCACTGTCTCATCCACTCGTTGGATGTATGCTAAAAGATGAATCAAATTTGCGTGTGAGAATAGTTTATGGTTTGGGGTGCATCTCTTTTTGTTCGTAAAAAATCTCATGAAATGAAAATGAAAGGTTTTCGGTCATGTCTTTTAGTTTTGACACATCTATGCTAGTCGAATCCTAAACTTTGACAAAATTGCTTTATCAATCAATCGTGTTTTAAATGTACAGTTTTTCTTTTCCGTGTAACCAAACTAAAATGATTGATGACTGCGGATTTTTATCTAGCTACATGCATTTAGATTATTTTTATCCAATTACATTAGATCATGAGATTGTCCCTCCCCCTAAATAGCACCTGCAACGGACTAGCAATAGCATGTAGCAAATATTTGGTTCATTACTGCTTAAATCAAAACCTAATGGCTTTTTTCCACAAAAAAATAAATAAAATAAAAAACCTGGAAAGAAAACTGCGCTCAAGCACATTTCCTCTTTTATTGTCAATTATTTCACAATTTGTTTAGGTAGCCCACCAACTAACAGCCCTTGTTTGTTAACTGTTCATAAAAAGACACATTTCAGCTGTCTTAGATTCTCAGTGATCTTTCACTGCCATATTAATTCCTTAATTCCCAATACATGTTTTGTCTTTTGAAGAAAAAAAAAGATGCCATTCTTGTGGCCTCATCATCATCTCATTCTCTTTAGTGACTCTTTAAACACGCAGCTTTATTTAGTATTAGCTCCTCCTTCACTCATAACAGTAATGTCAGTATTATCATGTCCTACATACAGTAAAGCATAAAAGAACTCTCAACATGGACGAGCTCTCTGGAGTTTATTAAACCCCTGGAAACGTTCCACTAATGCTCCTCTGTTATGTACACAGCGCCTGTGAAAGTTGGGGGTGGCTTTTTTTTTAACTATCAGAGGGCTGCTCGCTCTTCCTTAAGACACCTTCCTGATATTTCCCGCTTTTAAGTTTTGATGTCAGGAGGTTGTCCAGGTGAAACTCTAGCCCTTGTGGAATGCTGCCCTTCCACTCGTCAGCATTAAGACGGTTTACCGTTGTTGCCAGCGGCAATGTTCATCAGAGGTCGGGAAGTAAGACAAGAAAATGCAATGGAAAATCTGTCTTTCTTCTGTTTCTTTTTCTGTCACAGTTCTCTGAAATGTGGTACCAAAGGGTGAAGTTCTTACCTATAGTAACATGCGTATGGTTCAATGACACAATGCAAATTTTTGTGTCCAGATTTGTTATCATATTTCAAAAACTGTAAAAATGCAATTCATACAGTTGACTTGGATGCTGAACATATTTTATATTTCCAGATGACTTTGGTCTGCGGAAGTTAACAAATATCATGGTGACACAGTTGTCCTTCTTATATCACGATGAAGAAAAAATACTCTTTAAAATAATGAATAAAAAAAAGACGAGATTAATAAGCAAGTAGTTTGATAAAATGCTCTATTAATAATTGTGAGAAATGTTTTAACAAAACCACTTTATTAATGTTTGAAAAATGTTTCGTCGACAAATCAAAGTCATGTGGTGCAACCAACAAAAAAGAAAACGTACAAAAGGAAATTCTATCATAAAAAGGGACCCCTGTAAACCCTCATGGAGGGTATTTTGATATTTTATGACAAGAACATTTTCATTATATTTATTAATTTGTTTAAAAAACTCTTTACTAGATTTCTAAAAACACGAGTAAGCAGTGTAAGCTGACATGTTTTCAAGGAAAACTGTTATTACTTTTTGCTTGATGGTCACACAATATCAAATTTTTGTCATTAATTGTCAAATAATTTGTCATTTAAACAAAAATATTATGCTTCTAAGAATATTTTTTTCACTAATTTGCTAACAACAAAACCAGTACATATTGTTCTCTTTAGACTTCCATTGGTTAATACTGTTCAAATCAAATCCACTTGGTGATTAATTCTATTGTCAGCTTCTAGTCTTATGACTAAAAAGACTTAAAATTTTACAGGAGACTTGTGTTGAAAGACTACATGTGATGGTATTAGTCACCCTGTAAACCAGACTACAGGGTATTTTTGGAAATAGTTTGAAAGTTTAGCAAGCATGTCCTAAATTAATAGTTAAGAAACCGTTACAGAAACTGTTTTTGTTTTCAAGTCCAAAACGTTTTAAAAAGTTAAGCATTAACATCAGACCTGGATCAGATATTAACCTGAACATCTGTCAGCGCTGTACTGAGAACCTGGAGTGTCTCAGTGTAATGAGGGCAGGAAAGGAGCGTACTGTCAGAGGCTGTTTGATAGTCTGCCAGCATCGGGCCTGTACTCAAACCTGCCCCCGTACCACATTCCTGATGTATTACCCGAGTAAACACTGTCTGCATGGGGGCCCTGGGAAACTTGTGCATGAAATGTAAATATTTAGACAATATCAGCGTCCATTCAGAATGTTCTGGACGATCAGAAACAAGCTTACATAGGGGGAATACATCTATTTTGAATGATCTGATCTTATTCACTACAGCTATCACTGCAATTAAAATCAGACATTCTGAAACCGCTTTGAGGATTTATATAATAATATATATCCAAATAACTTTTTGTCAAGGAAGTGAGATTGTAATAACTGAGAATGTTTGCTCAACTTAATCAAAAGATCATTGCACACCAGTGGAGATCATTTTTTAAATCAAACACTGACATTTCTTTAATAAAAATCCAAGAGGATGAAGCCTTTTTTAATTAATTGCACTCTTTCAGCTGTTGCCCAGTACCAGTGTTGCTCTTGGCTTTGTTTGGTTGCTCTTGAAAGAGACATAGACAGCAGCGGTTAGAAATATGAGGAAGGAATAATTGCTGTCTGTGTTAGGACAAGCCAGGTGTAATAGTTCTTATCAGAAGACTTGCGTTTGCCACCTGTTTCTACATTACTCAACTTTTCTCAGCAGGTGGATCCTTTCCCCAAATTGACCTGGTTGACAACATGTTAGGGTTATTGATGGCTGACGATGGTCAGCTAATCAACTAGTCCACTGACTAGTCCAGTTAGACAAATGCCCCCTAATGAGATGATCCCTTTTTGAACGCTCCTCCCGCTATGAAACAAAGGTCAAATGCATGAATGTAATCAAATGTAGATGTTATATAGTCACTAACTCTCTATCCAACACTTTTTGCATGCAATGTCCCATGTAAATTCGTCCCATGTCTTGTTTTCATTCTCATCTGGCGTCTACCCCAATGAAGTTTATTAGCTCATCAATGTTTACGTCAACATCTCAACTAGTAATGCATATTTGGATTATTCTAGCATACATAAATTGAAGAGTAATGGGTAAAACATCTCCGCACACTAAGCGAGATCAGAAGCCCCTTGTGAAAGTGAAATGTTTTGAAATGGTTAATAAACTATTTTGACATTCCAGTAAACCCAAACCCGATAATCTGGATTAAATAAAACTGGACACTTTTGAGGTTTTGGGCAAGCTTCAAAGCGAAATAATTTGTATAAACCACAATTACTTTTATTCAACCGTTATATTCGTCAGATTTCAGATATGCATCGCACACCCAGTGTCTTCTCATCATCGCTACTCATTTGGATGTAAGTTGGAGTGTTAACAGCAGCAGGCGGGTTTGAAGGTGTGTAATTAACTGGCAGTGATCCAGCTCACCTATCCTTACAGCCACACCTGATGGAATGCATTAGTTAGTTCAGTGTACGAGCTTAGTGCAGCAGTGTCGTTAAGCATGTGAACAAAGGAGTACGGCTTAAGACAACTGGTCAACGGTTAGAAGAGTTCAGTGGAGTTTTCTCATCCAAGACGTCTTTGGTGGAAAGGAGGTGGAACTCTGTGAGTTGAATTTGTGTTGAATGTGTATCTTTTAGCTTTTTAATAGCTTAAGTTTCTGGTCTTGATTGTACTATAAAAGGGGTGCCAAGTTCTTCAAACTCAACTTGCATGATAATGTTTGAACTTTATTCAAAGTCTAGACAAAAGATGCGTTTGCTCTATATGGACGTTGTAGGTAGTAAATTTAAAGGGAACATGTTCATGAAGTTAAGAGGATAGATAAACATTCCCCCTTGTTTTGTAGTTCTGGGAATCATGCTTGACATGCTTCATACCTTAGTCAGGACTTTAAGTGTAAACAGATAGTGTCACTGACACAATCATGGCGAGACTCCGAGGTCAGAGACTTTGGAAAACTTTGGTTAGGAGCCCTATCTGTGGACTTTTAGGCATGTCAGATTCCCTGAATTCACTTCTGGGCACTCTGGCTGTGGAATAAACTGTTTATCTGAAACAGTCAAGGAACTTGAAGTTCAAGCGTCAGCAGGGGTGTGAGGGGAGGAGGCATCTGTAGTCTATTTCTGTTTTTGCCGAGGTTGGGGCGTATTAGAGAGGGGTCTGGTTTATTGCATGATTCAGATTGTTTCATAGCAATGTGAAGTTGTGTATGTGAGTGATTCAAGAGTTTCTGTAGTGAGTTTTCTTTTAAAAATGTGTTGTCTGAAAGAGAGGGAGTTTCTAGGTTTTGTCAACAGACAAATATGAGTGAAACGCACAAAACCTTTCAAGAATATATCCTGTCATATTTCACTCTGACCTGGGCAAATTCTAAATAAATAATCAGGGCTTGAAAAAAAATTCAACCAGTTCATGTTTATCGTTTCTGTTCCTGCGTTCCTCTGTATTATTATTATTATTATTCCGAAACCAATTTGCCTAGAAAAAATAGTTACGTTATTCGTAAACTTTTTATTTGCCTATAATAATGATAATAATAAAGTACAGCGTTTTCTTTACTAAAAAAAATCTGTTCACCCGATGTGCTTATTTATAGCCATACAACATGACATTAAAATATTTTAAAATATATGAAAAAAAAAATTCCAACGGTATACAAGCAAGACATAAAATTAAATAAATACATTTATGCATTTAGCAGACAATTTTATCAGACATCATTCAAAACTGTCAAGCGTTTGCAAGACAAATAAAACTGTAAAATAAAAGCATTTGCAAAATAATAAAAACTACTTTCTGCCGTCTCGTTTTACTTTCCGTAAACTTTGGATCGCGTAATAATAATGAACAGAAACGCATCACATTTTTTTCTTTCATTTCTTTCATCTGTCAATGATTTAAGTGAAATATATTTAGGCCAATATAGGCTATTCCTTTGATGTAAGCCTAGTTTTTTTTTTTACTCCATTCACATCCATTCACAGAAGCGCTGAAGGTGTGTGTTATCTGTTGAGTCCTTACACTATCCTTGGAAAACTCATCAGTGTCACATTTGCATATATGCCCTACTACTTGAATTCATGATTGGTTGACTGCAAATTTCAAATATTATATGGAATGATAAAATAACGTTATTAACCAGTAAATGGTCATTTCAAATTTTCGATTCTATTCAGAACTATAAAATGTAATTTCATTTCTGTTTCTGGTTCTGTTCCTTTCAAAATTTTGTTTGTTTCTGGTTTTTGTTTTCGTTCCTTGAACCTGTTCTGAGTCCTGTAATAATTATATTTTACTTGAAGAAAATTATGGATGAGATGGGAATTAAATAATAAAGCATATATATATATATATATATATATATATATATATATATATATATATATATATATATATAACATTTATGTGTCACACATTACCACAAATTTGACAGCCCAAACCTTTTATAGTAACTTTATTGTAATTAAAGTAAACAACAACAAAAAAATAAATCTGAAATTAGCAACAAAAACTCAAAAGTAAGTCTGTGTTACAGTAATGAGAATTTGGTGGGAAATGTGCTTGATTTTAATGAATATGTCACAGTCCAAATAAATCTCAATGGCCTAAAGAGGGTTTAGATTTGTGCAAAATATCGCTGACCTGTTTTCAATATATCCATTTTGGGAGCTAATCTAATATATTTTTTTGAAGACTTTTGCAAGTCCCCAAAGCATTAAAATTACACACTATAATTTGATGTTACAATTTTCTTTGGTATTATGTAGCTAATGCCAGTCCCATAAAACTATGCATATCCTTAAATAAAGTTGAACTTGAACCACTGCCATCTTTTCCAGCTGATCAGGAAAAGATCCCTTAAACTATTTTATCTGTGTGTAAGAATTTCGTGTTAGTCTCCGTCCAGTAGCTGAAAATAGTATTTTCTATCACCTAGCTACACAACTACAGTGTGGTCCCTAATGGCTGTAATGGCTGTTTTTTTTATCCTGTCTCAATCAGGAAACAAACATAACTCACGTCCCCTATTTTTCACATGAAATATATTTCTCTCTACAATCCAAAAAAAGCTGGTTGTCTTTGGACCCCACCCCCATTGTTCTAACTCGCCAGAGTGCCTTCCTGTTCTAGAGTGGCTTGGCGTCCAGGACCTTGCGGACCGGCTGTGTGTTTTGGAGCAACTTGAGGAGCTTCTTCAGTCCAGTGACCCTAGCCATTGTCAGCACCATGAGCAGCCAGAATTGACACACGACAGCGTCTACAGCAGCCACAGAGGTAGGTGACCTTGAGAACACCATAGCCTAGATGGGTGGGGTGGACATCAATGGGACAAAAATAAGTATTAAATGTTATATGTTAGTCCAGTTTGGCTTGGCTCCATCCTACCCTGTGATTCCATCTACCAAAATGTAGAACCTCTTTGGATATAATTTTATCACTTAAAATGTCCTGTGATATAGGCTATATTTTACATTTAAAGTGATTAATAAAAGCAATGGCATATATATATATATTTTTTTTCTAAAGGTGTTTGAAGAAATTCTATAGCTTAAGATTTGTCCAGCTATTTTTTTTTATATTCCTGGATGAAGGTCCCAGAAAAAACTGTTATGTGTAAACACATGTATATATTTTTATATCTGCTGACAGGTATCTTATAGAGACCGTTTTAGATGTTCATCTACAGTAAAATCAGCCATCATTTCAGTTGATTTAACCATGAGTTTTTTCGCGACCTCGGCATTTCACATTCTCATCCTGCTTTTGTTTGTGGCCATCCCTGTCATTGACTCTGAGGAGGTCTCAGTGAGCGAAAGATTGGAGAATGACAGGAAGTGGAAGTTGAAGTATGGGGGGTTGGGGGTGGGCCACTATGAACTGTATTTTTATTCTTACACTATCTTCTGTCTCCACTTTCTCTGGCTTTCCAGTTTGGAAAGCAGTTGTACACTGATGGCTCTGTTTCTTACTCACTTTACGTTTATTTATTTATTCACCACAGATGTTTCGGAAAAAAGCCTCATCCTCCTTGAGAATGCGAGGAATATCAGAAAACAATAGATGTAATAAGTTACCCTTCATTACTTTTTAGATGGTATAATAAACACTAAACTGCAAACCGAAGGCCAGTGGTGGCAACCATTCCAGACTAACACCATTTAGAGAAACATAATGTTTATGACAGTACCCTTGCAGTAGTGATGTAGAGGTACTACACATTATACCCCACATTGGCTTAAATGTTATGGAATGGTTTTCACCTAATGGCTTTGTATGCTTAAACAGCTCACTGTTTTTTTAATTGCTCTGTGTGATTTCTAAGTGTCTACAGCTCAAGCATACAGTAGGGATATTGGGGTTTAGGCTTGGAACTAAGACATAAGCTTTGGATAATCAGATGACTCAACTGCAATGCATGTTAAAGAAATGGAGCAGTTGTACAGAGATGTGGTGTATATATGGTACTGGTAATATGATTTGCATCATTGGTGGACTTCAACACCTTGGCCCTGGGCTCCCGTTCTTTACAATACAGAAACTTTCATCCCTGATTTATATTTTAATAGTAATTAGTAGTGGCTAAAGATCATCAGAGTTCTACCTTTGTCCCATATATACTGGGAATTGGTGTCATAAATTGTTAAACTTCATGACTGTGGTGCCCAGATGTCAATGTGTGAAGAGTCTGGGACAGTTGGGATCTGAAATTTCAAGCATTTCTCTAAAAACATGCAGAAGATTTGTCAGTCTCCTTCAGTCTGTTTTCAGCTTGATACACTTATGGTCCAGCCTATGATAAAAGTTAGTGGCTAAATTTATCACTAATCATTCATTGGTGTTGTGTGCAGGGAGTGTGGACCGTGCCCGAAGCTCCTCCTTCCATGAGGTAGGCAGGTCACGGGAGCTGGAAATGAGGGCGGCAGCCTCAGTTTCCGAGGACACATCAGCTAGCAGCAGTAGTGGTAGTGGCCATACGGTTCTACAGCGGCTCTTACAGGAGCAAATGCGCTATGGCGAGGGCCGAAATTATCTTGCCTTGCAGCAACAGCAACAACAACAACAACAACAACAGCAACAGCAGCAGCAGCAGCAACAACAACAAGGTCCAATAAGTGGATACCCGGGCCCTGGCAGCCCAGGGGATGAGCACTCCATGGTCTCTCACATTGCGAGGCAGGAGCCTCAAGGCCAGGAGCTGCAGGCCGACAGCGGCATGGAGAAGCTTAGCACACGCACTGGCAGTGGAGGCACGGGGTCAGGTGGTGGAAGCTGTGTGAGTAGACAAGGGCAGAATCCCGAAGACTTGCCCACCTATGACCAAGCCAAGGTGCAGTCGCAGTATTTCCGTGGCCATCAGCCCCAGCAGCCTCAACCACAGATACCCCCATCAGTGGGTGCTGCATTTTATGTGACTGGTGTCAGCAACCCTAAGGTGCGACCCCCAGAGGGCAGGCCTACGGTGCAAAGAGTGAACGGAGGCAAAGTGCACCAGGATGATGGGCTAAAGGATCTTAAACAAGGACATGTACGTTCGCTCAGCGAAAGACTAATGCAGCTCTCGCTGGCCACCAGTGGGGTCAAGGCCCATGCGCCTGTTACCAGTTCACCACTTTCTCCCCAGCTGCCTCCACCTGGACTTCCTGGAGACTATTATAAACCCACTGGGCCCCCACACAGAGGCCCACCTCCAGACTACCCTTTTAAAGGAATGCCCTCTCCACCCAAACAACAGCAGCACCATCAGCCTCAGCACCAGGAGCCTGGGCACTTCTACCCAGACCACCGTGGCACAAGCCAGCCAGCTAGGGCTGATATTCCTCATGTCCGTTACCAGCCACCACCAGAATATGGCTCTTTCCGGTAAGTGTAACGTAAAGGCTCCAGTGTGGCCTATGTTTGGGATTCTTTGTGGGAACTAGAGTGATACACCTTGAAACACAAATTGCATTCCTTGACTATTCAGTTAAAAAAATTCCAAATGCTGAGTTTTAAAAGACAACCCTTCCCTTAGATGCTGGGACATGTTGTCAGGAAACCAGTTATGGGAAAAGCCAGTTTTGCCTGTTTCCCTGAATTCATTCACCTCAGAGCCAGTGTGTGGCATATAGCAAAATACTGCATATCAAATTCTAATAATCATCTACAGCATGTCACAACATGACAGTTTCTCCATTATGTTTCAGAGAACCAGGAATGTTGACCCGTGAAAAAAATATTTTTATGAACAGTTGGAATGCATTGCGTAGTTTCCACTTTGGACAAGTCGTTGTTCTCCAACTGTGATTTAATCTCATACAAGAAACCGTTGGATATGCAAGTGTAAATCGGCCTCATTTATTTGTAGGTCAACAAAACTTTTGTAATCAATATGTGAATATTATTTATTGCTCTGCTCTCATTAGGTCAAATAAGGAGAGTTCAAGTCACTCTCAAAGGTCTGTCCATCACCACAGCCCTTCATCTTCTGTTACGTCAGGGGGCTCACTTTCCCGTGCTCAGTCCGCCACTCTCAGCAGCATCATGGCCTCTTCCCACCCTCATCCACCTATGGGTCACCAGGGAGAGCACTTCCTCACCAGTGCTCGTAGCTCACAGGGGCCTGGTTCCCACCAGGGGGATCCATATGGTCCAAGTCACCCTCCACATCAGCGGAGCCACGCATTTCCTCATGATCATTATGGGTCAGCTCCCAGGGGCCTCCACATGCATCAGCACCAGTACCACCAACAGGGCCCCCAGCAGCAGCAGCAACAGAGTCCAGGACAACACTACCCACATCCACACTCCATGCAGGGAGATCCTTATGCCATGCTAGCCCGTGCCCAGCAGATGGTGGATATGCTGTCCGAAGAAAACCGCTTGCTTAAGCAAGAGCTGGAAGTGTGTGGGGAGAAGGTGTCCAAATTGCAAAAGGTGATTTTGTTTTTCTCAAGTCAATGGAAACTTCAGTTCGCAAAAGACCAGTGTTTCCCAATCTTGTTCCCAGAGGCACACCAACAGTACACATTTTGAATGTCACTTTATCTTACCCATCTACTTCTGGTCTTGGAGTCTCTACTAAAGAGCTGAGGAGTTGAATCAGTTGTTTTTAATTAGGAAGAGTTTGAAAGTGTGGTGCATTGGTGTGCCTCCAGTAACAGGTTTGGGAAACACCGTAATAGGCTCCCAGATGGCCCAGCACCAACTCTGGCATGAGAACCATTACCATTTTTCATATGAAAGTGTTGAAGATTTGGAGTTATCGTGTTTCATGCAAGGCAGCTTTCTATACTACATCCTTTTGAATTCCAAACACGTATTAATTATATTATTTTCTGTAAGGCCTCAGTAATGTTAAAGCTCTCTCTTAACTCTGCAGCTGGAGACTGAGATCCAGATGGTGTCTGAAGTCTATGAGAACCTGGCCAAATCATCCACAAAGAGGGAAGCTCTCGAGAAGACCATGAGAAATAAGCTGGAGATGGAGGTGCGCAGGATGCACGACTTCAACAGGGATCTAAGAGGTGAGCACACAACAGGATAATTCAATGAAAAACAGTGTTTAAGAGAGTTATAGGAGATTATTATAAAAGTAGTGTTCATGAATTGTAACTTGCCACTGTATCACAATCTTATGAAAACGTAATGACACCAAAGCATATTTGTGTTGTTCTTATTTTATAGTGCACCAATTTGATGTAAATATTATGTTTTTTTTTTTGTAATATGTTTGAGAAATCAGTAAGAGCAAATCTGTTTGTGGCTGACAAGAGTGGAATGGATTACTGGATTAGAGTCAGATACATCCTCAGACGTGCTGTTGTGAGCGTGTAAGAAATACTGCTGCTGCACATATAACACGTATGAAATAACCCCCCATATATGACATGCATGATATCACCCTGTAGGATAGGGGAAGGTGGATGGTTTTTGAAGGGAGCTGCAACTGCTTCAGCAAGCACTAGCTGAGTATTTGAATGTTTAGCAGTAAACTCACACCAGGCTGCAACATTCGGTCCTTTCCATTCAAAGAGACTCCTTATTCTTATCCAAGTTCAAAGCATTTTAATTTTCATTTACTTTGTTTTCATCTGTGTGATATCACATGCTCTGTATAGTATCTTTTGCAGTCCAAACCAAAGCAATAGTTTCTCTCTATCATTCCTCTGCTGCTGTCAGCAGGCCCACTCTGCCTGAGTGTGGCCACCTCTATGATCATGCCTCACTGTGTTCTTTAGTCCAGCAGAGAACAGAGAAACCCTGATTTATGGCAGTATGCCCAGACTTTAAGTCCACAGGGAGCTCCCAGAGATTTTTACAGCAAATTTTTCTTCTCTCTCTTGCCCTTCTTTCTTTCACCCCATGTTTCTCATATTTTCTGTAGCTTGATATACTACTTTTGCTATTGTTCAAACCTAGATTTTATCAAAGTAGATTTCTTACCATCAGTAAAAGTTTTTTTCGCTAAGGCATCCATCATTATTACTCTTGCTCATTTTGAGGGTGAGCGATTTCAACAAAATCACGATCCTAACTGTTTGTCTTCCTAAAATGTTTGTTCTGTGAACAAAAGAAAAAGTTGAAGTGTGCTGTTTTACAACTCCATGATATCATTACTTGTATATTTTCTTGTAATTACTTGTAGCATAATTTTCTACCAGAAATGTTATTTCTCATCTATATTTGAAATCTAGATTAGAATCTTAATTCTTTTGAGAGGCACTAAGGTGCAGTGGGGGAAAAGGCATTTGATTCTGGAATGCTCGTCTCACAGTCTGGTTGACTTAACACAGGGGGAAATATTGTTTTAACGTTTGGCCTGCTTCCCTGATGAATGGTTTGCCATTGCAAAAAACTACCAACCCCTACTATATAATGGCCCTTTTTTCTGAGCCAGTTTTAACAGCACATCATGACTTATATCAAGACCACTCTTTGGGAACTAGGCACATATAAAATGTTTGTTAGATTCTTGTTTTCCAATTTGCTGAGCAACCAGTCCCAGTGGTATATCATTTGAGAGAAGAGGCCTGGAATATGAGCTTCATATTCTAGGGTGTTTTGGTAGGATGGAGAGTATTGCACAAAAGCCTCTGTTAAAACAATTACAGCTGTTTGTTGCGTTTATTAAATGCATGAAGAAAATTTTATATTTTTATTTTGGTATTAGCATTTCGAATAGGCTTTGTCGTTACAAAACCACATTTTGTGATGAGAGGTCATATAAACTTTCACATGAATACATCCGCGTATAAAATCTGTTTGACACAGATGGTCTGGTTTTGGTAACACTGATTTAATCTCTCGCACGTGACCAAACTTTATGAAGCATTGTGATATTTTTGAACCATAAAATTAGGGGAAAGTATGATTGTATTGTCTCTTTCTTTCAATAGAGCGAATGGAAACGGCCAACAAGCAGCTTGCTGCAAAAGAGTGTGAAGGCACCGAGGACAATCGCAAAACCATCTCACAGCTTCTGGCTCAGAGTGAGTGGACCTCTAAATCTAGAAAAATCTGGCTAAAATTCCTTGAAGACAGTGTGATCATTTAAATTAACCATAGATTTGTGTTGAAACACCATTCATTTGTAAGCACAAATGTAGTTGTAATATATTGTAAAATACAATTCTGAATGTACATTTCATTCATTTATCAGTTAAAGAGATTCAAAGAGAGAAGGAGAAGCAGGATATCGAGTTTAATTCACTTCGCTCCACCAACGAGGACCAGCGCAGACACATAGAGATCCGTGACCAGGCCTTGAATAACGCCCAAGCCAAAGTGGTCAAGCTGGAGGAGGAGGTAGAGCTCATTGATAACCAATGGTACCCTTGTTCAATTTTAGCAATTAGTTCTACATGCTTTTATTCACTCAATAGTGTTTTTAAATTTGTATAGGTTGTATGCACGCTTTTTAATAGCTACTTTTTGTAAAAAACAAGCATGCATTTTAAATTTGGACAGAACAAAGCAGACATTCAGGTTCTCACTCGTCTGGTGTTCATTTAATTACCTGCATGTCAAGAAAATTAATGTACATTTTCTATGATTTCTGTGACCATATGTATGTATATGTGTTCCCTTCCCCCTTGTGGTCACAGTGTGTGTTACTCTTTCAGAGCTAAGGAAATCTGGAAGACCTTCTGACTTTTCGTAATTATTTTTTTTTACTTTTGGTAAGGGAGTTGCTGAATCATACTGTCATCCAGATGAAGGGCTGAGCAGTTTGCCTGTTAGGCAGCCTTTCACTGAAGCAGATTTTAGACAGGGCTTGATCTATTCCAGATACTTCACAAATTGCTTTTTAGAATGCTCTGACCATTGAACAATATAGCAGAACAGATTGGGAACTAAATTAACATCTGTAAATATTTTCTGCTTATGAGTTTCTTATTGTTGATAAACAAAGTTGCGGGTGTACTTTATCGAAACCAGCATTAAATAGACATTTCATTGAGTCACAACCCACTTATCCTTAAACACATCCCTGTGGTACTCCACCACAATGTTTAAGCTCAACCTTCTTAAGTTATTTGAAGCCCTTCCCGTCAGTTCGTCATTGCTGCAGATAAGATCTTCAAGCTCAAGTGAACCGCTGGCTGCAACTTTCTCTGAAACCGCACAACCTTTACTGAGGCCAAAAAAAGCTTCAATAGGGAGAGAAAGCGAGAAAAAAGCCTTCTAACCGAAGTAGCATTGACGTATCTGTTCTCCGCTCTTGAGTGTTTGTAACAGTTGGAGTCTGTGGTTGAGCTCTTTTGGCGTTCTCCCAGATGGCCTATTGGCCATAGCTGAACGGGGCACGCACCCTTGCGTCCCAAAATGCACCGGGCCGTTCCACTTTTGTTCTGCCCTGTCACAAACGCCCGCTTGTTCTCCTAACAAAGCCTCTTGAGTTGTCTGCCATGAAAGGACTTGAAGATGGCTGAATTCTTGCCCTCTCCACCCACCGCTTCCAAACGAGAGCCAAATACTTCTGTGCTCTCTCTCTCTCTCTCTCTCTCTCTCACTATGTTGTCCCCTCCTGAGCTAAACTGAGGCATTCGTTTTGGCTGCAATTACGACCACTGGTGATTTGAGAGTTGTAAAGAAGAAAAAAAGATGGTTGAATGTTACAATTAGGCATTGTAAGGTGGATGGGGTCTTCTGGTTGCAGCGTGAGCAGCAGCATATGATCTGCATTCTCTGTTTGTATAGCTGAAGAAAAAACAGGTATATGTGGAGAAGGTGGAGCGGATGCAGCAGGCTCTAGCACAGCTTCAAGCTGCTTGTGAGAAGAGAGAACAACTTGAGCATCGGCTACGCACACGACTGGAGAGAGAGCTCGAATCACTGCGAATGCAACAGGTAAGAGATTTACACGCCATTCTCAATTAATCAAACTTTTGACTTTTATTTGGAATTTGACCACATTCTGGTCCAGAATCATTTGTTAGTTATTTCGACAGCTATATATCTCTGGAACCCAGTTTGAAAACCCTTTAAACTGCAATAAGCGCAACCAATTACTGTTTCTACACACACAAAAGTCATACATGGATGAGTCCCAGCTGCAGGCAGCAGGAGCTCATGCTGTCATTGTCGAGATGATCTGTTTTATTGTGTACCCTCTTCCTATGTGTCCAATTTTTACTGACCCCAAATCTGGAGGAAAGGTTGCAGCTCATCCTCCTTTGTTAATGTGCATGTTGAGCAAAGAGGAGGAGTAGCAGACAGCTGTATTCTTCATTAGGGGCCCAGACACTGGACATCCTTCCTCTGTTGTGTTCCTTCAACCAGGACACCTGAAACAACCTTGAGATGAGATTAAAAGGTCCCACTTTATATTAGGTGGCCTTAATTACTATGTACTTACATTTAAATTAACCATTTGATACTATGCATTTATTGTGTACACACATGCTGCATGCCATTACATTTATAATTACACTGTTAACCTACTGTACCCATACCACCAAACCTGTCCCTAACCTTTTGCAATTCAATATGAACATAAGTACATTATACTTATTTTTAATGTAAGTACATAGTTGTTAAGGTCACCTAATATAAAATGGGACCGAATAAAATACATTAAATCAGCAGTATTCAAATCTTAGAGCCTGTTTACAGCTGATCACTTCAGGCGTTTTCTCTGATTGCAAAGCTATCTGATCATTAAAACACTGTGTGTAAATGCCCTCTGAAACGCTTTCGAGATGGATTTAAATCCGATCTCTCAAACCAATTCAGGAGGTGGTCTAGGACACATTCCAGACAAAACTGGACAAGTGCATTCCACATCGAGAATACTCAACTCATGATTGATTACAATAGAGTTGAAAGTTAGCACGTTGCTAATCAGCAAAGTACATAGTAAACATAAAATACACGGCTCCAACAAAACATTGGATTTTCCACACAGGAAACTCTGCAAGTTCAGTGCAAAATCTGCCTCGAATAGACTTGATCAACTCCGTTATCTGTCAAGAAAAGACAGATTTAGTTTAGTGTTTTGAAATACTATGTATGTGGCCGAGTAATGCTATCAGGATTAGCCACCAACTTAAGGTTAAGGTTTATTATTTGTGTTGTGTAGGCAATCAGCTCTGCGAATGACATGACTTATGCAATCTTTAGAAGCAGCTGTTTATGCAAGTTTTGCACTTTAGTGATTTGGGGAAAAAATGTATTGCAATTACTTTGATGTTAGCCTGTTGCTAAGCTACTGGTGTTGAAGTCACAGTCTAAAAGTATATAAAAGTAGACTGCATATGCAAATATTTTGTAAAATTGTTGATTTTTACATAGTCTTTTTTATCCCTCTATAAAAGAGACTCAACACTTCTACAAACTGATTCTGATAAAGCTTGATGTTAGCATGTTACTAAGCTATGCATAGTATTGCTTGGTGCTCAATAGTCATAAAATACATTTTTCATTGGATTGCATTGATTGTAACCCTAGAATAGATTTTTAGTCTAAGCCAGTTGGGTTATTTTAACTAGCTAAAATAGGGAAACATATATATTTTTAATGACATTTTAGTCAGAATTGATACATTGAACTAAAATGTATTAATGGTTCTTTCTGTCTGTCTGTCTCTCTCTCTCTCTCTCTCTCTGTGTCTCTCTCTCACACAGAGGCAGGGTGGTTCTCAGAACCCAGTTAGTCCTGAGTTTAGCACAGCAGCTCTGATGGAGCACCTGAGAGAAAAAGAGGAGAGGATTTTGGCCCTGGAGGCCGACATGACAAAATGGGAGCAGAAGTACCTGGAGGAGAGTGTCATGAGACAGTTCGCGCTGGACGCCGCTGCTTCTGTGGCCACACAGAGGTACACAAGTTCACTTCTATTCCCTAAGCCTACAATGTAAGACATTTAGAAAGTTACTTAAGATTCCTCAACATTGTCATCCTGAAAACTAACTATGAAAATATATTTTTTACCTAAAATGGACATAATGGACATTATTGGACCTAAAATGCATAAATGGATATATTGGACCCCCTCGAAAATGAGATGGTAGATCTCAAAGGTTAATCCTAATCAATGAATTCAAACATTAAAATTGTGAGTGTGCATAACAATAACACTAATTTTAAACTATATTGCACTGCAGTACAAATGGGCAAAATAGAACATTTATTAATTTATTAAATTCCTTTTAATAACATTTGAAGTGACAATATGAATGACTACTATACAAATACTGAAACTATCTAAAATAAAACTAAAAGTTTAAATTACTATAAGATAAAAACAGAAGTAAAATTATCTATAACCATTAATGAAAACTGAAACTTAACTATAATTAAAAGCAAACTACAAAATAAAAGTAATTAGTGAAACTTTACTTGAAATCTACTCAGTTCCTCATTGGTTTTTATATTAGTTTATTTTCTAACCTATCCAGAGACACGTCCTCTGCCATCATCAGCCATTCCCCCAGCAGCAGCTACGACACTTCGGTGGAGGCACGTATCCAGAAAGAAGAAGAGGAGATCCTCATGGCTAACCGCCGCTGTCTAGACATGGAGAGCAGGATCAAGAACCTGCACGCTCAGATCATAGAGAAGGACGCCATGATAAAGGTACTGCATCAGCGCTCACGGAAAGAACCGGCCAGCAAATTAGACGCCCCTGCCATGAGGCCCTCCAAGTCCCTCATGTCCATAGCTATGGGCACCGGCAGCTCCAGCGGCTCCGGGCTGCTCTCACACTCTATGGGTCTGAGCGGAAGCAGCCCCATCACAGAGGAGCGCAGGGAAGACCGCAGCTGGAAGGGCAGTCTGGGTAAGTTCATGAGAAAGAGATCTGAAATGCATTGCTGTGGGATTGTTCAACCCTCAGACAGCCCCCAGTTGTAAGTTAGCCAAAGAAGTAATAAAATAAATAGGGCTCTCAGTTTAACGCGTTAGCTTAATTAGTTATGATAAAATAACAAGATTTAAATATTTTAGCGCCGTTAATGCACTGACCCCGCCCCCAAACCTGTACAACATCTTACATTTCATACAGTTGACTGTTGACAAAAATAATGCTGGGCAACAACGCCATAAATGCAGTTATGCTTCCAGAATTCAAGATATTGGTGCAAAAAAATATTTTTGACGCACTTGATGATGAATTAAATGAAATGCGCTCTGTTTTCCACCTACTGGAAACCTGTGGTGCCGAAATAAAATTGAGTAAACTGGCGTTGACCGGGTTTCACAAACCAAAAGAGAGACCGACAATCTGACACGGAACGCACATTTTCAAAGGAGAATAACTGACTGTATCATTGTTTTTCAGATAAACAAGTGTGTCTCTTAAATATTTACAAACATATTAAGGTATTTTTATGCTTTAGTAGAGTCAAAAACTTACATGCAGCACCTTTAAAAATGATTTTATACAAAAGTTCAATAAATAAGTTGATACTGTGTTATATTTCAAGCACAATAAATGTACAGCAGTGATTAGTTTCTGAATGTATTTTGAATGAATCGAATTAATGAATGACTCTTAAAGACATTTACCGCCACCTGTCTGCAGATTTAGTTTCCTATGTAAGGTATCATTTCATAATAAAAATAATAATAGTAATAATAATAATAATAATAAAATAAAGGGATAGTTTACCAAAACAAATTTAAAATCTGTTATCGTTTACTCACCCTCATGTTGTTTCAAACCTTTCTTTTGAGGAACATGAAAGAATGTATTTTAAAAAGACTGTTAACAAAGCTGTTTTGTTTACCAATGACTTTCATTGTGTGAACAAAAAATACTGAGATGTTTCTCAAATTATTTTCTTTTTGTTCCGTAGTTTATGTTAGGCCATTGTCGCCTAAATGTTAATCAAATATTTCTTTCTATAGCTACAATATGTAATGTCTACTTGATACTTTCTCATTTAACACAAAAATAGCTTTAAATAATCTTTTGTAGGTATTTTCACAGTCAGACTTATTTTGTGCTTAATTAGATTAATTGACACATCAAGTAAAGTAGATTATAAAATATAAGACTGACAGCCCTATGTTTTTACTAAATGTTTTAAATCCCCCCCAAAAAAAATCTGATCAAAATAAAATGGACAGATTCCGATTTTTTTGATAAAAAAAATAAAATAATGGATGGTGTCTGGAAGTTGTGGTTGATGGTCATTTCTAATGAGACATTTTAGTAAATTATTCACTTATCACCAAAACTCTGTTTGCAGCCATAATATAGTGCAAAATATGTATAATGTATTAATCTTCGTGTTCCAGGTGTTCTGCTCGGCCCAGAGTTCAGAGGTGACTCTCTGAGAACAGAGTCCATCTCCTCCTCTCCATCTCCAGTCCTGCCCTCCACCCCCATGCCAGCCGCCACACACTCGAAGACCGGCAGCAGAGACAGCTGCACCCAGACTGAAAAGGGTCAGGAGGCCAGCAAGCCAAGCACACCTGCCCTGCAGAGCGTATCCGGACCGAGCCGGATCAGCAGCCCGAGCCCAGTCTACATACCAGACCGCATCGCCGGTACAGCACACGCACACAAAAAATCACATATTACAGATAATAAACTACTGTTTTCTTCAGGTTTTTAATTTGTAATGACGAACTAACCCAGGAACCACTAAAGCCTAGTTGAGTGCACAAATAGAACAGCACAATAGAAAAGTGATTCAAATTGGTAAAGAAATTTTGATAAAATTGTCTATCACATGAGTTAAAAAAAACAGATGTAATAATTTATTCAACAAACATGCAATTCATACATACAATAACTTGAATACATCTCTACTTCATAAAGTAAAAAAAAAAATATTAAGGTTATGTAACTTTCTTAACTGGTGGGTCGAGATCCACTGAGTGTACGGTCCTGCCAGATGTTATACCGTGTTCGTAGCACGCACTCTGCACACTTAATTGTACACTGAGACGTTTCCTCATTTTATTAACAGTTCATGTTAGTATTGTATATTCACCAAGGTGACCATTGTTTCCACAACCCAGAAATACCATGTTATTTCCATTTTGTGTCATTTTGTAGATGTTAAATGACTGTGGTGGCTCATACCAACTTAACTGTATTAACAAAAACTAGTTTGGGACTTAAATTTTTGTGAAATACATTTGCTTTGTTTTTGTTTTTTAACAAATGAGATATATATATATATATATATATATATATATATATATATATATATATATATATATATATATATATATATATATATATATAAATAACATCTGCATGTTTCTCTGTCTCTACAGATGTTCCAGTATTTCACAGCAGTACATTAGAGAGGAGAGCTCCAGTGCAGTCGCCCCCGCAGCAGAGCCTGCCCCCGACGCCACTCCCAGCGCAGGACATGGACAGCGAGATGGTGGAGATACTCATCTGATCACACACACACACACATTAATTAAGAGCTCGAAGCAGGTGAAGGAATCTGTGCACTTCTCTTCTCTCCGTTACTCTCAGATCAAGACTGTCAGGATGCTTAGGAATGCATTCGAATCTGCGATCAACAATATACGACTTCATTTACAATCAACATTTGTTTTTGTTACAGTATTGTCTGGTGGTCTTTTTCCTCATCCAGACCCCCGGACCAAATATATTGCCATCATTTTTTTTTTTTTTACATTTATTGCACTACTTTTGTTTGTTTTTACACACACTTTCTTGGTTATGCAATTGTTTTGTTGTGTATATGTACTAATAATACAAATGTGGCACTTGAGTATCAAGCGATATGGTGACTAGCCGAACAGTTGTTACGTGTAAATACTGAACCGGAATACTGTAAAACTGAATGTCATATTGCCTTTCGTATTCTAGGACGCATTGTCTGTTCAGCTCGTACTGTACAGTTCACCGAGCAATGGACCAACAAGCGTTTACCTGTGTCCACAAGCTTTGTGAAAGTATGAGTAACCCAACTGGTTTTGGGTTTGTCTGTGTGAGAATCAGAACCGAGGTCCATCATTCCAGTAGAGCTACAGCAGCCCACAACGTGCCTTGAGTGAGCGGTATCCACATTTAGCGCGGGGTGATAGTCAGGGGTCCAGGATTTCCCGGTCTGTCCTTTCACGGTTTGGAAAGCCTCCAAACCTCTCGTTTCAATGTGATGGTTACTTTTAAGTCATGGTTTTGTTTTGTAGATAACAAATGAGCTTTTATCCAGTCTCGTGGTTGCAAGACAGACATTTAGCTCTTGACCAAAGGAATCCGTAAAAAAAAAAGACAAATTATACACAAGTGTTTTAAAGCAGGGCCAAGCAACGATCCTCATATTATTTAGAGGGTCTAACGTACCGCAAGATTACATGGATGTGTAAATGAGATTCTTCCATGAAATCAGTAAATATCTATGAAACCATCTGATTTCAATGCTTTTTTTCCGCATTTTGTCATGTGCTTCTTCAGAACGTCCTCTGGATCTTTGCAAGTGATTTTCTGCTTGACGCTTGCGCACGTCACTGTGACGTCTGTTCAATATGTCCGTTTTCATCTGGAACATGTCACATTTCAAGTGTTTGCACATCTGAACAACCTTTCTGAAACGTTCCTTGGCAGATGTTACAACAACGTTGAGCTGATTTATTTCTGAACTTTGCTCGTGTTTCTCAGGTGCTCATACACAAATACGATAAATAGTCTCAAAGATGTTCTGCAGTGTGTTAACTGGGGCTTTTGGCATTTCTGAATGAATAAACATTCAAACGCAAGTTTTTAAAGCAGGCCATCATGTCAAAGAACTCAAAACTTCAGATGAATGATTCTAGATGCTTGGATTAATATTAACAATACCATTTCAAATTTGGGGTTGGTAAGATTATTATTATTTTTTTCATTTGTTTTTAAATCTTTATGGTCACCAAGTCTACGTATATTTCATTGAAACAATTTAAAATAAAAGCTTTCTATTTGAATATATTTTATGTAGTTTAATCTTGGGATGGCAAAGCTGGATTCCCACCAGCCATCACATGATCCTTCAGAAATCATTTTAATTGGTTGATTTGGTCCTTAAGAAATATTTGTATAGAAATGTTTATTGAAACATATTTCTTCTGTATGTTTTCTGAATATAAATAAGATCATACTACAATTTCTGCTAGATAAAAGTAAAAATAAAACGAAAGAAAAAGAAAAATCTTACTAACCCTAAACGTTTGGGTTAAACTTGCCCCCTGCAGGACACACACGTCATTGCAGTATAAAACCCATTCCTCTTAAGGGGTCACCTGGTACAGGAAATGTCTTGTTTTGAGCCAATCATCTGAGCCCTAAATGCCATGTGACTAATGTGGAGCCATTATATGACGATTTCAAAAATACAGGGCTAAAAAAAAATATCATCCAACATAGCAGTTTCATATTTATAGTTCAGTTTTTGAGATAAGACAACCACATACAATTCTAACACAATCAAACCTGATTTTCCCTAAATATTTGATTTTATAGCATTTTTTTTTTCTTTTTTTTTGAAACATGGACCAAATTAATTTGCGAGTAATCAAGTATTTGAGCACAGTCGGTCACAGTTCAGCACATTGTGTGCGTCGGTACTTGACATTTTGTACACAATCAGTCTTTTCTCATTTGCTCGAGAGATAGAAACTAGTTAGTTTTCTTCCTTCCTGTCTTTCTTTTTTTTTAGATAAAATCTGAAAGAAATATTTCCAGCATTGTTAGATCACCCATTGTCAATGCTCAACAGCTGTGCATTTAGGACATTTTCAGCAAGTTTGAAGAGCACTAATCTAATTTGGATACAAACTAAGACAATGGACCAAAGAGTGGACTGAGACAAAGGTGGAACAAAATACTGATAAACAAGCTCATTACATTTCAAATACAGTTCCCTGAATGCAAACTGAGACGCTCCCTACTGTAATGCTTTAAAATGGTCAACATGCAGAAAAAACCTACAGTTAAAGTCAGTGATTGTGTGGTTTATCTGGACATTTCATTACCATGTTTATCAGTTTGTTCTACCTGAAGCCTTAGTCTTGATATTTGAAGTAATCTTGATGGTCTTGCTACATTTGATACTTAATAGTTTGAGTGGCTAAAGAGGAATGTGTCGGTCCATCTCAGGACGAATTATGAGAATGTGTTTTTGTATTATTTTGTATAGTATGTACCCTTGTGTCCCAATCAATGGTTATTTTACTTTTTTTTTTTTTTTCTCACGAGGAATGTTTTTACGTTCATTTCACTAGTATTGGTTTCAAAATGTCACTCTAGTTGCTGCTTGATAATATTACTGTAAAATGATTATACATTTGAATTAAATTGTATTCCTAGTCATCATTTCCTCTTTATCTCGTGCAGATTTTATATAAGGCTTTGCATTTTTCATTTGGTTTATCGTCTAAAGCGTTTCAATAACTTTTTCCTTGGTTAATTTAATTTTTTAATAAACTGATCCATTTACAGCGTTTAGTTGTTCTTTGTCAGGCATCATGTGAATGCAAATCTTGCTGAATTAACATTGACAGTGAGACAACGAGACGTCTGAGACGAATTACAGTTTTTATTATTTTAAATATTCATCATACATCAGGCTGGGGAAATGAGTTAAAAAGGCTATTCAAATATACATGTATACATTCATATCTATACTTTAATAAATACGTGTAAAGCATGCAGAAAATCTCAGCATTTGCTTGATTTGCAGAATAAGTCAAATACAAAAAACTAGCTACTAGTCTGATCAAAAGAGCCAGCGGGACGGCGTTACTCAATGACATCATCAGTGGAAAAACATGCTTGAGTTCCTCAAATCACTTGTAATGCAAAGTGGCCCATGTCACTACCGTGATCACGTGACACATCCGAGTGTAAGGTTCAGAGATAAACATCTCATTCTGATGACAGTGGTTTCTAAACCATCCACTGACCATCATTTTTATGAGAACAAATTTTGTGCAGTAGTGTAGTGCTGTCTGTTTAGTGTGAGCCGTCATCTGCGCATCCACAGCCAGCCGTTGAGCAGACAGGCAGACAGTAACAGAGAGAACAGCAGCAGCTCCGTCTGTCTGTGCTCTGCGCTCTGTCTCTCCAGCCCTGCTATCCTCCTGCTCATCTTCAGCACCTGAAATCAAAGGAACGTAATCAATGTCGTCCAAACTACACACACTCATATACTGCATTCTAGGGGTGTAACAGTACGTGTATTCGTACAGGGCTTTCGGTACGGTGCACGTGTGTACCAAATGACCTAATGCAATATTTTGTGTGCGGAACATGGGTACATTTTTGTGTTTCCAAATGAACATATTAAGTGGCGGAAGTCTCTGCGTTCAGCGCAAATCCCGCCCTGCAGCTGATTCTAAGGCCGGTGACACACTCGCTGCATGGTTTGAGCATGGCGTTTCTGCTGCACGTCAGTTGCATGATGGCTCCTTCACACTTTCTGTGTCTTTACACACCAGAATCATGCTACTGTAGGTGACATAGAGGGAGACCGCCGACAGACCAGGATCTTGTCTTCATGACAACAATATCTATACTTTATGTTGAGCATAAATATAAAACCTACTGATAAAGGACACCATCAACAGTATTGATGGCAAAATAAACCATGTTTGACAGGTGCAATATGCCAGTGTGTCACCGGCCTAAGGTTTTCAAAAGGCATCACGCGAGTGTGAACATCACTACAACTAGGGAAAAAACGATTGTAATTCAAACGCAGCTCCCGTCTGCATTTAAACAGACCTTTGCTTTTAATTCCGATCGGTCCAACGCAATAACGAAATATGAGCAGGTCTAAAAACTGAAACTGTTCATGCTGCAACTTTACACTTTGGAAAAGTATTTTATTTAGTGGAGAACTTTGCAGCAGTATTTTTATTTTATATATATTTTATTAAAAAGTAAAAAAAAAAAAAAAAAAAGTGTAAACAAATTGTTAAAAATAGTTTATAGTAATAAACAACCTGCAGTTTAATGTTTGCATTTCTTTCCCTTACTGTACCGAAAAATGAACCGAACCGTGATTTAAAACCAAGGTACGTACAGAACCGTGATTTTTGCGTACCGTTACACCCCTACTACATTCTGTTAAGAGGTTTAACCTAAGAAAATCACTGTTGACCAAAAGCTAAATGACTAGATACAGACAGAAATATCACTAGGGGTGCTCAGATCACGATCGGCCGATCGTTATGCGCATCTCGTCAGTAAAGCCGGTTCTCTAAACAGCGGTTAATTCCATCAGGTGCGTGATTTCACATAGAGCAGCACCTGATGGAATTAACCGCTGATTAGAGAACCGGCTTTACTGACGAGATGCGCATTAACGATCGGCCGATCGTGATCGGAGCACCCCTAAATATCACCTGGTCAATTAAAAGCGGTCAATATTTTAGTTCTTGAATTTTTATATTTTTTTACTTTAACTGAGCTTCCAAAAATATATATGCAACAATTAGTCAATGTAATATGTGTCAACTACAGATTTGTAGAGTACTCTATTGTACACATTGTATTCCTACAGACTACATTGTATACAGTATATTGTGTTATGTGTATACAAGCTTCTGTATGCATGACATGCAAAATTGCACAATAGAAAAATAACTAGCATGAATGAGTGCATTGTGGTCGGTGTGAAGCTCAAGCACTCACCTGTCTGCGGAGCACCATGAACTCGACAGCGGTACCTGTGTCCTCTTCAGGACTGAGCCAGAGCTCCTGCGAGGCACTGTGGGAAAAGAAATAGATGTTAAAAAAAACGTCAACATCTTACCACTGAAACGTACATAACAGCCTCCCTTTCATCACTGACTGATTTACTTCATAAAATCCCTACAGAAACAACCAAACAGGAAGTGTTTGCTTGCACTTAGATCGCCGTACAGGAGCAGTCCATTATTGTATACAGTACATGGAGATTACATGAGCCACTGTCACCTTGTCCTGCTTTGATCAGGTTGAACCTCCACAGCCTGAGAGGGATGGTTTTCTGGGTAACCAAACCTTAAAACACAAGAGAGACACCAGGAACCACAGCGGTTCACGATGAACATGAGTTCCTTAACAATTCCATTCAAAATGAGAAGAAAGGGGGAAGCTCAAAGCTCAGTTTTAGAATGCCTAAGGTGCTTGTTAGTTGCTCGGGTAAAGCAATAGCAGTAAATTCAATCAAAGCCCAATGCTCTGATGTGAATTTGCAGGCATGAAAGGTGCACCAACTCTAAGATCCTGACAGGAAGACTAGTCTGAGGCAGTCCCTTCAGAAACAGCCAAACTAAACCAAAGGTCAGAACAAACAGCTGAACATCTCAGGTTAGTTAGAGCCCACACCCGCAGGAAGAGGACAGGCAGGGCATGAAGGATGAGGATCCGTGTCACCTGGAGGAGTATTTTGTGGTGACGGTCTGGAGGAGTTTCTGAGACGCCTGCTAGCCCAGCTCCTTGGCAGCCTGCAGCATGCTCTGAGGGGACAGCAGGTTGGGTGGGATGGAGGGGAGTCCTTGGGGCTTTGGGGGGGATGGGTGTGTATGCACGACAGCTGGACGTCCAATATTGCGACTATTGCGGAAGGGGTGGGAGAGTATGGACATTATTTAAAGACTGATACTAGCTTTATCAAACAAACCTCACACGCTTCATTTAAATGGGTTTGTTTAAATAAATGTCTCATCAGATAAATGCATCTGGTAAATAAGCTTCTCATTTAGCACAGAGGGTGAGGTGAACTGACCAAGTGCAACACTCAATCTCTCCTGCCCTCTAGAGGCTGTTTAGTGCTAGAGAGACATTTATATAAAGGCTATGAAATGGATACATACTGTAGTAATTCTCTGGGGAAATAGCAGAAGAAATTTGTATCAGGGTGGCTGATAATGAAATACATTTATAAAGTTGTTTAAATCTACATTTAAAACAACATTTGCTAGTTTTTTTTACAATCATGCCACTTTTATAAGCTCATTAACTTCTTCATATTTTTTGTATATGACAGAGCATTAGAACTCTAAGAACTATAATAATATGATTCCCAGTCAGAATGGTAAACAGTGACTTACGGAGACTGGGAGTAGAGTGTTTGTCTGGAGTGTGTGGGGGTTCCAGGTGGGGTTCGACCAAAGCCCTGGTCACTGTAAGACCTTCGCAGTGGACTCTGTGTGACACATTACAAGCAATATCATCAACTGGAATAAATCCATTTATGACCCTCACTGACATTTCTATACAGATGCATCTCGATAAATTTGAATGTCATGAAAAAGTTAATTTATTTCAGTAAATCAACTCAAATAGTGAAACTCGTGTATTAAATAAATTCAATGAACACAGACTGAAGTAGTCTGTCTTTGGTTCTTTTAATTGTGATGATCACCTTTAACAAAAACCCACCAATTCACCATCTCAAGAAATAAAAATATGGTGACATGCCACTCAGCTAATCAACTCAAAACACCTGCAAAGGTTTCCTTAGCCTTCAAAATGGGCTGCATCTGAAAACTTAGGCAGGTGAGTTGGTGCCTCACTGCCGTATCAGCCAATGACTTTGCGGGCAGCGTTTTTGCACGAAGGCACCTCATGAAACTGATTTTGGACAGGCTTCGGAGGCAGAGTAATGGTTAAATGATCTACAGCAAAATATAAAGAGCTCTGGTGATAACGAAGTGGATATTTAATTACTGCAATATTAATTTCTAGCTAGAAATGACATAAAAAGTGGAAAACCTTGATCAAAAACATACAGGTGCTGGTATGTTAATTAGAATATCATCAAAAAGTTGATTTCACTAATTCCATTCAAAAAGTGAAATTTGTATATTATATTCCTTAATTACACAGACTGATATATATCAAATGTTTATTTGTTTTAATTTGCATGATTATAATTGACAACTAAGGGGAAATCCCAAATCTCAGAAAATTTGAATATTAAGACCAATACAAAGAAAGGATTTTTAGAAATCTTGGCCAACTGAAAAGTATAAACTTGAAAAGTATGAGCATGTACAGGACTCAATACTTAGTTGGGGCTCCTCTTGCCTGAATTACTGCAGTAATGCGGCTAGGGGTGCTCCGATCACGATCGGACCGATCGTTAATGCGCATTTCGTCAGTAAAGCCGGTTCTCTAATCAGCTGGTTAATTGCATCAGGTGTGTGATTTCACATAGAGCAGCTGTTACTACACGGAGCCGTTGTTAATAGAGAAGATGCACCAAAAAACGCTGAAAATGAAGTGGATTTGCGCATCTAATCTATTAACAACGGCTCTGTGTAGTAACAGCTGCTCTATGTGAAATCACGCACCTGATTGAATTAACCGTTGATTAGAAAACCGGCTTTACTGACGAGATGCGCATAACGATCGGCCGATCGTGATCGGAGCACCCCTAAATGCGGCGTGGCATGGAGTCGATCAGTCAGTGGCACTGCTCAGGTGTTATGAGAGACCAGGTTGCTCTGATAGTGGCCTTCAGATCTTCTGCATTGTTGGGTCTGGCATATCACATCTTCCTCTTCACAATACCCCATAGATTTTCTAAGGGGTTAAGGTCAGGCGAGTTTGCTGGCCAATTAAGAACACGGCTACCATGGTCCTTAAACCAAACATAACTTTGGACCACTCAGCAGCAGTCCAGTCCTTTTAGTCTTTAGATGCTTCTGACGCTGTCTGTTGTTTAAGAGTGGCTTTACACAAGGAATGCGACAGCTGAAACCCATGTCTTGCATATGTCTGTGTGTAGTGGTTCTTGAAGCACTGACTCCAGTTGCAAATTTTTGAATGGGTTTGGTTTCACAATCCTCTCCAGGGTGAGGTTATCCCTATTGCTTATACACTTTTCTACCACAACTTTTCTTTCCCTTTGCCTCTCTATTAATGTGCTTGGACACAGAGCTCTATGAACAGCCAGCCTCTTTTGCAATGACCTTTTGTGTCTTGCCCTCCTTGTGCAAGGTGTCAATGGTCGTCTTTTGGACAACTGTCAAGTCAGCAGTCTTCCCCATGATTGTGTAGCCAACAGAACTAGATTGAAAGACCATTTAAAGGCCTTTGCAGGAGTTTTGAGTTAATTAGCGGATTAGAGTGTGGCACCAGGTGTCTTCAATATTGAACCTTTTCACAATATTCTAATTTTCTGAGATACTGAATTTGGGATTTTCCTTAGTTGTCAGTTATAATCATCAAAATTAAAAGAAATAAATATTTGATATATATCAGTCTGTGTGTAATGAATGAATATAATATACAAGTTTCACTTTTTGAATGGAATAAGTCAAATAAATCAACTTTTTGATGATATTCCAATTATATGACCAGCACCTGTACATTTACACACAAACTGACCTCTGACCGCAACTTCCAGACACCATCTTTATTTTTTGGCTCAACCATCATGGAATGGATCGCACAGGATTGTGGGATATCTAAGGCAACAAAGGATACATCTATGCTGCCTTCAAAAATAGGCCAGATGGAGGCATCTCATGAGACAGGAACTGAAGCTAACATTAAATTCGGACTTTCCTTGCCCTTGATGCTTTCCTACCTTGGAATGCGTCCTCTGAAGGAAGCATTTTTCAGTTTTCAGATTCAGCCCATTGGTCTCTCAGTTTGGTTCACTAGGATACACAATCATGGGGAAGACTGCTGATCTGACAGTTGTCCAGAAGGCAATAATTCACACCCTTCACAAGGAGGGTAAGCCACAAACATTCATTGCCAAAGAAGCTGGCTGTTCACAGAGTGCTGTATCCAAGGATGTTAACAGAGAGTTAAGTGGAAGGAAAAAGTGTGGAGGAAAAAGATGCAAACCAACCAAAAGAGAACCGCAGCCTTATGAGGATTGTTAAGCAAAATCCATTCAAGAATTTGAGTGAACTTCACAAGGAATGGACTGAGGCTGGGGTAAAGATATCAAGATCCACCACACACAGACATGTCAAGGAACTTGCTGAACCACAGACAACGTCAGAGGTGTCTTAACTGGGCTAAGGAGAAGAAGAACTAGACTGTTACCCAGTGGTCCAAAGTTCTCTTTTCAGATGAGAGCAAGTTTTGTATTTCATTTGGAAACCATGGTCCTAGAATCTGGAGGAAGGATGGAGAACCCCACGTTGCTTGAAGTCCAGTGTTAAGTTTCCACAGTCTGTGATGATTTGGGATGCAATGTCATCTGCTGGAGTTGGTCCATTGTGTTTTTTTGAAAACCAAAGTCACTGAACCATTTACCAAGAAATTTTGGAGCACTTCATGCTTCCTTCTGCTGACCAGCTTTTTGAAGATGCTGATTTCATTTTCCAGCAGGATTGGGCACATGCTCACACTGTCAAAAGCACCACAACTTGGTTAAATGACCATGGTGTTGGTGTGCTTGACTGGCCAGCAGACTCACAAGACCTGAACCCCATAGAGAATACCAGTATATGGGGTATTGTCAAGAGGAAAATGAGAAACAAGAGACCAAAAAAATGCAGATGAGCTGAAGGCCACTGTCAAAGAAACCTGGGCTTCCATACCACCTCAGCAGTGCCACAAACTGATCTTCTCCATGCCACGCTGAATTGAGGCAGTAATTAAAGCAAAAAGAGCCCCTACCAAGTATTGACTACATGTACAGTAAATGAACATACTTTCCAGAAGGCCAACAATTCACTAAAAATGTTTTTTTTTTTTGGTCTTATGAAGTATTTAACTGATGGGTTTTTGTTAAATGTGAGCCAGAATTAGGTTTGAATATGCGACTACCTGAACAGGCTCTCTCATGAACCCCTCCCTGTCCCAGGACCCATGCTGCAGGTCCCACATTGATGAAGTGTGTTTAGTGAAGAGAGGGTGTGGACTCAGATCAGGAGCATCTTTTGAAAAACAAAAGATTTAAGATTTAGGACACATTTTGGAAAAATATACACTAATTGTAATTATGTTTTAGAAAGAAGTAACTTATGCTCACAAATCTATTTGACCAAAAACATAATGAAAGCAGTAGTGTTGTGAAATATTAGCACAATTTTAATATATTTGAAAATGTAATTTATTCCTGTGATGGCAAAGCTGAATCTTTAACAGCAATTACTCCAGTGTATAATGTCATTCTGATCAATATGCTGATTTGGTGGCTCTTATTATTAATAATTGTTCTTATTATCATCAATGTTGAAAAGAGTTTCTGCCTTTTAATATTTTTTGTGGAATCTGTTATACATTTATTCAGGATTTATTGACAAATAGACCATTCAATGAACAACATTTGTTTCATATAGAAATCTTTTTGTTACGTCATAAATGTCTTTAATTTCACAACGCTGTTTTGACTGTACTTTTGATCAAATAAATCAAATACAAATTCAAAGATAGTCTGAACTATGCCCAGTATGCAATCTACCTGTTAAGGCCAGTCTGTCTGGGATGTGCATGCTGTAGGCAGCAGGTAGCTCTTCATGTCTTTGGTCTGCAGGTGCGTGCGCGTGAGGCACTGGACCGACCCTCAGCCGCTCGGGCACGCGCATCCTCTGGCTGATGGCCTCAGTGAAGTAGGGGTCACGCTCGCGCATCGGAGGACCGTCACCAAAATACCCAGAAGATGCCATAACTAGCCTAAAACCAGTCAAGGGAATTAGACTGACCGCATGGCACAACACCAAAAGTTAAGCTGCGTTACGTGAGCAAAACAAACACACGGACGGAAATAGATTACAAAATAAATTCATGGTAAGTATTTTTTTTTAAGAATCACATTGTATTAGCAAATGCTCAAGACAAATGGTGCTTGCTGGTTAAAAGTGAGCCATGTATGTTCAAATAGAGGTCAGCCATCAAGATTGTTCCTTTATGACCTACAGTCTCCTAGATAGACGTCAATTCTCGACTAAGCAGTTTAACAACACACTGCTGAACAGAAACCTGTTGATAACAGCTCGCGGGGCTACATTTGTCAACTCGACGTTAACTTTACATGGTGTCCACGGCTTGGACTAAGCGGTTTAGTTTCGTTTGTTCACTCAGACTTATGAATGTCTATTAGCGATATAATAGCTAACAGTAAACATAGCTGTTTAAGCGTTATGGCTTAATAAAAACACTTCTTTAAACTTCCAACAAGCTGTCCAACCCACCTTAATGCAGTTCACGTCGGGTCCTGACGTACGTGACGTCATATGAATGCGAGTGGGCGGCGCATACGTTTTGTCTCACTGCTGAAAAAAAAAATTAATCTTAGAGCTATTTCGACTTTTTTAAATAACAAGCATTACATTTTTTATTCTAAATATGGCAATTTACTTAATATGTCATGTTCCTGTGACAGCTTTATAAAAAATATAATAATAATAATAATAAAAATCTGCTTAGCAAATTCATGTTCTTTGTAAAAAAAAAAATAAAAAATAAAAAAAAATCTATAAAAAAAAATCAGACATAGCCTATATATATACAGCGTTTTCCCATTTTTAATAGATTATTATCCAAGAACATCATTGTTTTCACAAAAAGTAAATTGGCACTTGGAACATTTAATAAAAGTGTGATCTCAGGGAAAGAAAAACACTTCTCAAGTATCATACATGTGCAATGTTGTTTTATCTCCCTTAATTTAACAAATGCATATGTTTTGGATATATACCGTGGCCATAAATACACATTTTTGAGCAAAATGTAAACATGTAGTGTTTTTCTAACAGGGTTATTAAACATAAAAAAATATATATATTTCAGCTTGTTAACTTAATGCACTAAAATTTATTAAACTAAACCCTATACAGAATGTACTATAAATCTATGCAAACATATAAAAAAAAATAATAAATGACAAAAACTACATTATTTAAAATGGAAAATAAAAATCGAAAACTAATTAAAAATATGAACACAAACTATAATAGTACCTCAGGGAAACGAAAATAAGTTATCTAATCACAACTCTTTAGGCAAATATAATATGTACTGCAAATAAAAATTTAATGAAATGATGTTTGTGACAGAACAGGAACAACTTAATTTTTCAAAGCATATCAATCTCATTGGAAGCTCTGTTAAGATCCATGTGAGACCAGTCTTTAAAGAAAAGCTATTTGTTATGGAAGACTCTAAAGACTTCTGGCTGTTTTTAAAGTCAGTGGTCTATTAAACACAATTAAAGCCTAATTAAAAGTACTAAAGAGCAATAAATGATCATTGTCTCTGGGTGGGATACATACTTCATTGATAGTTCACGCTTTTAACAAGTCTGTGGCAAAACACAAAGCACTCAGCATGAATTAAACTGAGCTCTCAGAGCTGTGTTGATTCTTTTTTTTAAATATGAAGAAATATTTCTAAAACAAAATAAAAAATAAATCTGGATTCATGCATCAGTTTACTATTTACTCAACTGACTTTCATGTGCAACTGATTATATGCAATGTATATTCACACTAAATGGATATTTGAGTATATTATATCCATTTGGTATAGAAATTGCCATGATACCTAAAATGAAGGAAATCTGATACAAGACAAACAAATGTACAATTCTGTCATAATTATGAATTTCAATACCAGTGCTTATGTTCATAAAATGTGTTTACATTTAAATGCAAAATTGTTGTAACTAGCACAAACAGATTTAAGATAATTAAGAGCCACAGTGGAAACAAATACGGTATATATAAATACAAAACAATATACAAAAATAAAATACATATCATTATTGATGAGAAAAATCATGCAATTTGGCTTGAAGAACAACAATGATGTATCATGTTTTGGTTTAGGATATAACATTTAGCATATAAACCAAAGCCTGTGGCTTCTGTGGCACATTCTTACTAGCACAAACCCTAGACAGGAACATGAGCGCTGGCAACAGGCATAGATACGAACACGTACACACATATTCTCCCACACATTTCTTCACGCGTACAGATCTCTCTTGCTACCTCTGACATGATGTTGTTACAATAGAAACCTGTTGCTTTATGCGGCATTGTGACGTTCAGCCATAACTTACAACTCACTGAAGCTACCAGCAGTCCAGCTCATCTCGTAACGCTCATCATCTGCTATAGTGAGTTGTCTATGCTATTCTCTTATCAGTCTTTCAACAGCAACCAAGCCTGAAACTGATCTGCGGTCCGTGCCAGCCGTTATCAATGCCGTCCACTGAGCTGGGGCATTGTGGGACTGATTGTTGCGGCTGGAGAAAGAGGCCCAAGAGACTTGAGCCAAGCCCCAAATCAAGTTAGTCGTTTGCAATTCCTCCATTTTCAATGAGCAGAAGCAAGGTCAAAACGCACTTCCCCAGTACATCTTTCAAATACTGTATTTGTATATTTATTCAGTCGGTTTGATCTACTGTTTGGATAAAAGCGTTTGGTCATGTTAAAGTTCTAAACCTTTTTGTATTAGCATTTTACAATACAGTGATTTCAGCACAATTATATTAAGGCTTCATTAGTTTTAGTGCTTTGCTCATCAACCCACTGATGCCTTGCAATGTCACTTTTACATTTATATTGGATTGATACAGCAATATTCCCATCACAACACAAAAGTCTGGTCATATTCGCAAAATGTTGTGGTCAAACCGGCTAATTTGAGCAAACATTGTGGAATCTGCCTAAGGCAATCTTATGCCGTCAGCGCAAATAACTGTATTTTGCAAGCAAAAATTCAGCGAACGTTGGTAAATGTTACCATGCCTTAAGTCAAATATCCCAGTCACTCAGAAGTTGGCAGTGTGAGAGATTGAGATTATTTACACATTTACTACAATGGCAGCAGTTCATTGGCTTAAACCTGAGCTGGAAAATGTGATTCAGCCGCGTTTAATAGATGGGCAGTTTGGTTGACTAGATAGAGCACAAGGAGTATACACAGAGAGATAGTGATGAGGAGGGAAACAAGGTGAGAACAAGCAGCATTATAGTACAGTATAGCACCTAGTAATGTCAAAAGCAACAGAAAGCTCTGTACAAATTCACACAGTTTTTACACTGTTATTAAAAAGAGTAATAAAACACATTGTAAACAGTCTAAGAACAACGGTGAGAACAACAAAACAAAAACATCGAGGGCCTGGAATGTTGTATTATCCAATGATTGGGCCCAAAACACAGTTGTGTGTGTGTGTGTGTGTGCATTTGTGTCTTGAGAGAGAGTGATTGTGTGAGCACAGCATTTGAGGTAAAATCTCACAATAACCGTAAAATAATGAGCAACCGAGCAGACGATTTGATTGACTATTCTTACGTGTTTCTAAGGCCTAGCTCCACACGAAACAAACGCATTACATTCTATGTAAATTTCTGTGAATGTGTCTGTAAACAATCGAATTGTGTGCATACCTGTGAGTGCATTTTCTTCAATTTTACAGATATGTGCTTTGGATTTGTTCTGTTCCCATCAGTGTTAATTAATTCTAAGGACGTTGGCATGGATCAGAGATACTGGTATTAGTATACGTGGTGTAAGGGAATTGTGAAATCATGACTTTATGAATGCAAGAAAGGACAGCATGCACACACTATGAATATTCAGTGTGTCTGCACATTTCTACCATACACCAGTTGGATTTGTCACAATCCTGATTCCTAGCAGGCTCTGAAGCTTGAAGCCTGATGCGATTACAATGCAGCGCACAACTTGGCAACTCTTGTGAGGGATGTATCTCTTCTTCACTTACTTCTACACATTTTTGTTCTGAAGGGCAGCCACTGCAGCCGAAGAAGGAGAGAAATAGTGAGAAGGCTGCATGAGTGTGAAGGCAGGAGGCCCCTCTCCGACTTGAAAAACAACCACGTTTATTAGTGCAGTCCACGATCTACGACAAAAGAAGACCGTACACGTTCATAGCCTGCACACTCTGTTCAGAGTGAGAGCCACATTAAGATCAGTGCTTGGGAACCAGTGCATCCTTAACGTTTGGTTACCGCTATATGAATCCTCTTTTATGAAAGATCTCACTTTTCTAGCACTATCTCCTCATATTTGGGTGGAGGATCACTGTAAGGGGCTGTAGTCTCATCGCTGCTGCTCTCTAAGTGGCCGGTAACTTCCTCATAGGAAGGCGGTGGGGTCGCTCCGGAGAGGTGGGAAGCCACGGACAAAGATGAATCTTGTACATAGAGGGAGCGATTGTTCTGAGAGTGGCTGGAGTGATGATGTCCGTCTTGTGGTGCGACCGAAACCCTGCCCCTCTCGCCACTGCTGACCCCCATGCCTGGCCTGTCATTGGCGTTAGAGTTCTCTGAATGTGAGGGAGGGTCCCGGTGCACCAGGATGCGCGGGAGGCTGCGGGCATTTCGGTTAGCCAGATAGCGATTCTGGGTGTAGGCCGGACGCCGGCGCGTGGCCTTCTGCAGTTGACAGCGCCAGATGAGGAAGAGGGCGATGATGATGAGGAGAGCCACGCCCAGGAGAGGCACTACCATGTACACAGTGTCCGGGCGCTCCAAGCGGGAATCAGCATTGCTGTTCACTGTGTAAATGCTGCGGTTTTTCCAGAACTCCATCTATGAATGAAGTGATAAATGATATAAGCCACTTGCACACATGAAACTCTTTAATAGCCATGGCCTTCTGTGTTTCATACTAGCATTCACACACCACCACCAGAACACCATTCCATAGTTTTGGCATCTTTTGCACCAATGTTTTTTTTTTTTTTTTTATATTCTGTTGTTAAATCTTATTAAAATAATGTCAAAATAATGCTGTCTGATGGCTTCAACAAAAGCATCGATTAACAAACTTGAAAATCACAATCTGTCTCTCTTTAAAGGTTTTTAAGGTATTGGTGAAAAACAGTTTCCCTATAGAGGAAATGGGTTTTAAAATTGGAGTATTAGAGAAACTGCACTCTATTCTGGTCTTTAATAATGAAAAAAAAAGTTAGTATATACTTGTTTAGCAGGGAGACAGCAGTGTCAATAAAAATGTGATGTATGAAAAAAAAAAAGATATCACTAAAGCTGTAATTTAGTCAAATGATGAACAACAATATTGTTGTGTATATTTAGGATAAATTAGGTTAATTAGGTAAATTAGGCTAGTCATTAGGCCACTTTATAATTTTTTTTTTTTTTTTTTTTTAAATGTAAAATGTGATATGCATTACTTTTTATTTCCATCACAGAATGCCATTAAACACAACATGTGATTTACGATGTGATGGGAATGGAGCTGAGATAAAAAATATCCAAAAATAAGTTTTAATAGAGTTTATTTTCTAAAAGTCTACAGGGCCAGAAGTGCCAAAAGTAACACCTAATAGAAACACCCACTTATGAATTGTAGATCTGTTTGTCATGTTTCCCTGTAGGTAAAGCGTGTGGAGTAATTGCTTTGGTTCCTAAGAACTTTGCGACTGGCTCAAATTCTGTGACAGCAGATTTCTTACATAAATGCATCCAAGCCTGGCAAGTGTTTGTTCACACATATTTGTTCACTCTAATACTGCACTGTTTCAGCAAATTGCTGAAACTGATTTGCTGGTACTTTGACAACCTCTCTAAAAGGAACAATCTGTATGTGTAAAGCACTAGACTTGCATTAAAGGGGTCATGACATGAGAAATCAAATTTGCCTTGATCTTTTGGAAAATAAAAGACCTTTGTACCTATTGGCTGCCCACTGCACCGGGTGTGTGTTCACTACGGTGTGTGTTCACTATTGTGTGTGTGCACTTGGATGGGTTAAATGCAGGGCACAAATTCCAAGTATGGGTGTCCATACTTGGCCACACGTCACGTCCTTTCCTTTTTCTTTTCCTTGTCATAATACACCTGCAGTAGCGATGGGGCATTGATACTGCTTCCTATGCAATGACGTTAGCTAATCATAACAGTGGCTGTTTACTGAGATGCCTTAAAGGACACGCCCCTTAAAAACAGGTTGTTTCAGAGAGAGGTTCAGAATGAGGCTTGAAAATAATTATTTTTCCACATATTTATGTTCGTTGTGCAAAAAACGTCTTTAACGTTGTAAGTAAACCTCAAGGAACATATTAGAATAATAAAAAAATCCATGTCACAACCCCTTTAGTATCCGCAAACAAAAAAACAAACAAACACAAGAAATAGAATCTGTTTACATCTTTGGCCGATGAAGACAGGATTTACCGTTCGCTCCTTATTTTCAAACACTTCATTGGCCTCCTCAAAGCTGCAGCTCTCCTCGGCACACTCCCTCTCAATGTTACCCTGCCGAAACTCCTCCAGGAAGCCATTGGCCCGTGGAGAACGTTTGAGGAGAGAGTTTGCATCCCTGCCATCTAGGAACGCTGAGAGATCGGAAGACATCTGTGTGTTTTATTGGGGGCAAAGGTGTTTCTCTGTTTGTTCCTGTGAGTACTATAAGTATGTTTGCCCATCATAAACTCCCATAAAATTGGCAATTACTTATATAATTATATTTAGATTTTTTTTCTTTTCTGATAATCATTTTCCATCCATTTATCGCTCTGCATTTTATTAAAGTCAAGATTAAAAAAAAAAATGAAGCATTTTGACAGAAAAAGTTACGTACAAGGCCTATAACGTACATTTAGAAAATAGATAGGGTCAATGTTCATTTCATGCAGAATATAAAATCTATTTCCTAAATTAATAGGGCTATTTCAATGCAGCACATCTCAAGAAGGGCTCAAAGAGCTTTGACACATAATTTATAGCTTCAAGGTTTTATGTCATTTAACAAGGCTGTCAACAACTACTGCACTATTTTAAGATCAGACAGAAATATGAACGGATCCCTAGACAAACGTCAACATTTTAAGATGAAGTTGTTGAAAACTGGTCCTTACCTGGTGCCATACTACCACAAGAGAACTCAATCTGAAGTATTTTGACCTGGGGAGAAGAAAAAAGATGAATTTAAAGGGTTGGAAAAAAGTTTTCTTATGAGCACACTTGTTGCTATTCATCAGATTCATCATCAAATGACAGACAAAACAATTGGGAGAATCAAATATGAACTCCAGGACATTTGCATACTAAACATTCTGGAAAATATTCTAATTGGCATATTCTAAAATGTGTCATATATATATATAAAAGACTGCTATCACGAAGCTAATTTTTTTGCTATATAAATCTATATAATCTCGTTGATGGGAGGAGGGGCGGGTGGAGGAGGTTCCCATAGTAACGGAGAGGGTAGACAGAGAGATGCACGAGCTAAATTTATATCACTCGTGTTCGAGCTCACTCCTTAACGAAATAATTTCATTCGCGAGTTACTATCACTGTGTCGCACACGAAAAATGCCACCCAATGCGATTTCACGTTTACTAATGTCTAGAAACCGCATCGAATTAAAAATGACGGAGAAAAAAAAATAAGACATCCAAAGCATACTTGAAATTCTAGATTCAAAACAGATTTTCTTCTAAGTGCAATGTTTTTAGAAAATATTGACAAAACAATTTAATGTAGTTACATTTCCTACGGCCATTCTTACAAGCAAATAGCTTTCTTAAAAGAGAATAAAATATTAATAAGAGACTCATATTCAGCTGACAGTAAGTTAGTCCTTAGAGGGGCTCTCAGTGTGATTAAAGATGTATATTAAAAACGAAGCGAATTTTTTTTTTTTTTTTTGTTGCCATGGAACTAAACACAACAATGTACTCATTTGTAATTTAGAGGAATATGCAAAATAATAATAAAGCCTACCTTCCAGGCTGTTACAATTGCTAGCCCATTCCATCTCTGTTTCCAGCTAGGGAGCACCCACATGCGTCACGGAAGCCGTTTGTTTGATTTGCGGATGGACCAATAGGGATCACGGCTTCCCCATGATTGTCCAATGAAATTCTACTATTGATTTCGTACACGCAAAATCATACTTCATCGGGAATGGGGAATAATAAACTGGGTAGTGTAGTCTGTCAGTGCACACGTATACGCTTCTCCGACACAGTTTCTAGAAACCCTTGCATGTTTATGCCCAGACATTAATGATTTATTCCTATCGTTATGGACACGGAATGCCATCAAGTGACATGTTCATTTGAGAAAGAGGATGATAGAGTCAGCATAGAGTCAGAGGTCTCTTTCGATGCCACGCCTTGAGTTAAAAGACAGCATTACCCAAAATGCTGTACGGCTCATTTTTTTTCTTTTACTGTCTATGTTTTTAACTCTGTCTTGCCGCTTGTGATGGAGCTGTGGGATTTTTTAAATATCAGTAAGCTAAAAGGTTGCAAAACGACCTTTAATCTCACATTTAACTGTAACAACCAAATTTAGCTGTACCATCCTACACGTCTTAATACTGGCCTACGTTAACATAATTTTCTAGTAATTAAAACATGTTGGATAGCAAATTGCTTACCGAGGCTAACTTCTCTGGCATTATTTTATTTATTTATGTATTTTTTTTTATTTTTATTAATGCACTACTGTAATGGAGGAGTAGTACATACTGTATGATGATCACAAGCCATTAAAATAACAACTGGTGATTCATTTACATTACATTTAGCTTAGCTTAATATAAAATTAGTTTGAGGTCAAACAATGACCCACAGACACACTGCAGTACCACAATAGTCCCTTTAGGGGTCACAGACCCCCTGTTAAAAACCCCTAACTCCTTTTATGCTTCAATGATTTTCTCAGTTTTAAAGTCACTTTCCCTTGTAAAAACATAACTGAACATAAGAGTTTTAAATGCACACTTTTACATGACATTGTAAAAGTATATTTAAGAAAAAAGTTTTTGCAGATAATATTAAATTAATTAAATAAAAGGTCACAAGTGTATTTAAAGAGAGGACATTTTCATTAGTAAATTTAACGGTTTACTTTAAGTTGTTCTTTTTACACAAGTTAAAGGTAATTATATTATAATAACAAAAAAAGTATGCATAATTACATGCAATTAACCCTAAGCTAAGCCCTTATCCTTACCCTAAAGCAAAACCCTATATTTCTAAACAAATTTAAGTACACTTTTAGAAAGTGAAAATTATTTAATTACTATGTTTTAATAATCTTTTGTCATGCTTAATTTTTGTTGTTTTTTTTATTTGTGTTTTTATGTTAACTAAAAAAAAACTAAAGCACTAACTTGCAGTTAAAGTTAAAGTTTACTCAACCTTCATATATTTTAAATGAACTAAACTGCAACTTCATTAAACGTGTAATTACAAATATATGTAAATACATGACACACACAAATTTCAATAAATATAACATGAAAATATGCTTGTTAGTACATTCAGCACATTATGAAATTGCATTTAAAGATGTACAATTATTTCTGTAATAAGTACTCATTTTTTAATATGCTAAATTGTCATTCTTTTTCTCAAGGGTTTACAGTATACTATAACACTTTTATGTATTTTATATACTGAACAAACGTATCTTAGAAGTGTTTAGAGGCAAAATGTACTGTTCTCATCTTTTTCTGGCCCATTGGTATAACCACTTCAATATCCTCCGATAAGAAAAAGCCTTTTCTCCTATATATATATATATATATATATATATATATATATATTCACAGAAGTAGCACAGCTATCAGTTCAGGTCTCTGCTGACCTGTGACTTTAACAGAAAGTTAAATCCAACATTCTTAAGGGGACATTTTCATAGTAGACTGTGTCCTTTATCAAAGCTCTTTTGTTTGAAACCTGGACAAACAGCAGAGCCCCTCCTAGTCAACAGATAGGCTCAGAAAACATCAAAGGACTCGAGTGAGTTAAAAAAGATACTTATCAGGAGCACTCATTTTGCACTCATTTAAATATAGATTTTTATTTTAAATCAAAAGTAAAAAAGTAGAAAAATATACCATAAATACATATATACATAAAATGTACATCAATCATATTATTAAATTATGGATGGGTAATAGAGTACTAATAGAATTTTATAAGAACCCTGAGATTCCTCTGAAACAACATTTCCCAATGTGGGATTGCATTTTCACTGTTTTTAACAGGAATCACTTTTATGCAAGACATATCTAAATCTGCATTCATGTAATTGATGTTTCCTGCATAAAACAATCAGTAAAATCACTCTGGTTGTGCTCTAGATGCTCATAAGAAACACCATGTCCATGCACTGAATTATTGATGGCACGAGTAGAGCGCGATGTGGTTTCATCCAGTGTCGAGGTCTTTTTCTCAACGTAAATTCACTGTTGCAAAGACGGGTGAGGAGGAGCATTCAGTTGTAACTAGTGAAGTGGCTGTTAAGTTTAAGACACTCCTCAGCATCGCTGTCATCGTCTTCATCACAGCTGTCCTCCTCTTCCTCGCTGTCTGACTCATCGTAGAAGTTTATGGTGGCCTGCACTGGGAAATTTCTGAGAAGGGCCTCGCCATCGCTGAAGAGATAGTCGAAGGATTTCGATCTGGGCCAATACAGCCTAAAGTATAAAGAAATAAATGGTAACTACACGGACAGAGCACGGAAATGCATTTTTAGCATGGTAAAATAAGCCTTATTTTGGAACAGATTAGGGTTTTAGAGCCAAAATAAAAGCATGTTATAAAACAAAACCATTGCTCAAGCAAAACTAAATGCTCACTGACCTGACAGGGTGCTGGAAAGACTGCATTTTGCCATCTGTTGTAGTGTTACCGGGCACTTCTGGCCTGGAGTAAGGCTGGAAAGAGTGAGAAAAGACGTGTAAGACCACATGCACGAAATACAGCTCAAACAATGCTTCCTGTCCAGTGTTTATGAGGTGATATCACTGCCAGCTTTGTGGGTGTAAAACACCCTGGGCAGGATGCAAAAGCTGTGACATGGAGGGTGTCAGGCTAAAGTGTTTGTGGGAACCTGGCTCCTACTCCCTTTCCCAAACCTAGAGGTGTCCGCTTAAATCTTGGCAAGCGATCGCTTGCTCTCCGAGAGCTGTTTTCTCCTACACCTCGTCTCTGGGCACAGACTCAGTGTTCACACTCAGACAGTGGTGCCATATGGCTAAGTGTCTCAGCACTAGAGCTGCTCAGTTTGCCTCTGCGTCACTGAATGGCTTGGTGTCAATGAAACACCTCCACAGTCACACAATCTGCTGCCTAATGCTCGCCACACGCCTGTCTGTCACCTTAAAGCTACCTGCTGCTCTAAAAAAACAGTATGCCACACAAACAATTGAAATTTTCTGTGCTGTTAAGATGAATTAATTCAGAGCTCATAACGGTACCATGTGTTTTCTGAGCTTAATAACATTCCTATAGCTAACAGATGGAAATTCTATTGAAATATTAGAATTGCAGTGGTGGGAAAAAATAAACTTACACAAGCCAACTTGGTTCTGCGGCATTCAGTTTCATCCTTTCTTGTCATGAGCCACGGTCTCCAAAGGGATACTGGGCTGTGGATTGAAAGACAGAAATATATTAGATGCGCATCTAACAGGTAACCTCTAAATAGAGAATAGAATAGAATAGAATAGAATAGAATAGAATAGAATAGAATGCTCACCTGCTAGACTGCTGGATGTCAGTGTTGATTGCATTGGAAAGAGGAACGGCAACGCACACAGAATTCATTTTTCTTTTTTGCTGTGGGATATTCCCAAATAGTCCTGTTTTGGAAGATCTCCGAGAGATGGACGCCTGGATGAGTCGTTATCCTCCGGATGGAAGCGAATGAAGGTAGGGGAATCGCTCTCGGGGTTTTTATGGAGCTGGAGCTGGAGCTGCAGGGGCGGGGCTGGACGATGGTGCGGATGCCAAATGATCCGAGGTTGTTTGAGGGGGTTTGGTGCTGTTTGCCAAATGACTGGGATAGAGACTGCTATGGACATTTTGGTGTGAAGGCTTCTCCAGTTGTATAAACAGTGCGCCCCAGCGTGACGGTGAGAAATCTGGTACCGTGAGGTTATTGCATCAACACGGAGGGGCAAACTTACTCACCATCTGCGAGAAAGACGACGGGAGGCGACACAGGAGTGGGGTCATATATAACGTAGGCTAGTTAGATAGTTATAAGGTCTCGAGGCTACATTAATGTGTCGTGATCAAACCATATGCTACATAAAACCCTAAATGTGTGTACTATCTTTACTTAGGCTATGTAGCCTTTTTGGGCTAAATACATATCGTTCTTATTAATCCTCTGTAGGCTTATAGTTTATTTAATTATTTTACAATTTTAAGTTGTCCACTGTGTTCTTGTTAAAATTATGAAATCATGTAAATTAAACGAATCAATAAAAACACTACTGACGTGATCTCATTGAATTGTATTAATTGCACCCTTTTACTACCCTTTCTGGTGTTGTACATCAACCGACAGTGCAAAACCGAACGTTTGTAGAAATAGCCTACTTTATTCTCTTAATTCTAAACTCTTTTTTTTATTAGGCTAGGCTAGGCTATAATAACACAATATAGTATCACGGGCTAATTGTAAACCGTTCTTTTACATTTATAACTAGGCTACCCAACACAGACCTATAGGCATTTTATTATTTTTAAATTTAGCTTAAGATTGTTTAGAACAGTTTGTTGACATTTAAAGCCACTCTTTGCCTAATTAAATGTTTAAAATCTTTACGTTAAAATAACATTTAATAAACTGAATTTTCTTTGAAAGACGCATACTTTTATTTAGATTTTCTGATGATCCGTCTCTGCCTGTCAGTGGCTCCTTTAATTATTGCTTTCAAAAACTGATCTGAAAACAGCTGTTAACTTAAACACTTGCAGGAGTCACCAAAAGCTGAAGAACCGAAGCCGATCCGCGATCAGTTCGAGCGCGCCTCGCGCTGTTTGTCTAAAAGCACGCGTTCACACTTCACCGCGTTAAGAAGGGTGCAAAATATCTCACTAAGAGAATTTAATGATGTCCTAATAGGGGCTTGATGGACTTCGATGCTCCATTTGGAGGAGCAAATTTGCTAGACTGCGTCCCTGTGACCTCCTGTAGGGCCAGCAAACTGACCCGCGTCAGCCAAAAGGCACAAATGGACAACTCAAGATAGAGGCGAGCAATTGTTGAGATAACAGATAATGCAATGAATGAATCAATTAACGGTTGTGTTTTCGTTCACTTTAATCTAATTAGAAGACAATGTGACGGACAAACGTAGTCTTGCAGATAGATGGTAGAAAGTTATGCCATTAGTAAAATAAACGAGTCAAATCTATAGGCCACAGATTACACCAATTAAAGTAATTTAAAGGATCAAAGCATAGATAGATCTTAAGAAACTAAAGCACAGAGCAGCAATAAGAGATAGGTATGTTGTTTATTCTGTTCATTTGGGAGTGTTCTGGCTTATGGGGGTCTGTCTAGTCCCAGTCTGTTTTAACATTTGCTGATCTCAGTCTTGGAAACCCCCTGCCACTAAAGGCTCTTAAAAAATCTTCTCCCCCATGGTCAGGAATGTCAGTAATCACCAGCCCACTGCTCCCCAAGCCTGACCAGTGTGTGTGTTTTTTTAAGCAAGTCAACACGAATCTTTAATTTAAAATAACAAGAAATGGATTAGTTCGAGCACGCAGTGTATATCAGGTCTCCCCAAGAATTCAGCAAAAGTGAAGATCTCTGATTTGTTGTTTTGTCTTGTTCTAGTAATTAAGTACTGCAGATAATAAATAAATAAATGTATTTTGTCTTTATTTTTTTATGGAAGATATGAACTGATATGTGACTAATACATGACACTAAAGTGTCACTTTAAGCTGTTTATTTAAAAGTCAGCATCTCACTAGCAAAGTGTTAAAAAGTATTTCTTTTAATGTTCTGATTAATTGATTGGTCGGATGAAGTTATATGTTTTAAAAATATTTTAATAATGCAGTGACCGGCACATAACCTTGCCCTCAAGCCAAGACTGACTTAATGATTTAGATCACAGCACTGGTAAATTCCAAAATACAGTAATGGATTATTTCAGAGGAAATTCCATGGCTTATTTAAATGTTAGCCGATTTCTCACATCTCAGATTTGCTAAAAAAACACTGCTGTCGCAATGCCTCCTTTTGAAATCTTTCACTTGCCTTTGTAAATAATAACTTCTCTTGTGTGAATTGAATAATGGTGAAAACCAATTTAAAATATGAGTAAATAACTGGAAAGTATTTTTGTATGCATTCGTATGTCTTCTTTTTACCTTTTTTTACAGTTTGTATTCTGAAGTAAAAGTAAAAAATAATTAAAAAGAATGTTATAGAATGTTATATATATATATATATATTTCACTTGACTTTTTATATTTAAATAGTTGTTTGACTGATACAGTATTACTTCAGTGATCACAACATTGTCAGTTTAAAACAAACATTACACTGTTGCATTAAATAGTGCTTAAGTAATCTGTGTTGATTTCCATTCTTAAAGCTACAGACCCTCATCGGCCCTCTAAAGGGCCAGCATTCCTGTAAACAAGTCAAGAGCCAACAGACTTATTATTACAGAAGATTCTTTAGATGCATGTGTCAATTAAAACCTTTTTATTACAGTAAAACTACATTTTTTTTGCAAGTTAAATAGCCCTACTGACTCTTGTCCCTGATAAATGTACTAGAACTGTTTCCTTACCTACTGATGCATGTGTCCTGTCATCAAACCAGTGAAGTGAAAAAGTGCAATTAAGAATGTTTAACAAACATTACCAACATCCTGTGAATAAAATTAGGTAAATTACCCTTTCACAAATTTGAATGGGTCTGTTTAACTGAATCAGCATAAATGCAAACATATATCTAATCTAATAAATATACCACTAATTCAGAAAACTCAAACGAGCATTAGCAGTTTTTAACATATCTCATGGTACAGCTGAGCTTTTCTCAGGGTCTGAGTGTCCAGCGATGTTCATTCCAGTGACCCAGTCATTCTCACGTCTACACAAGCATCACACCTCTGCTCTCATCTGAGGCGGTGTGTGCATGACACCAGCCCTCACACTTCTCTCACCCTCTGTTCTGCTCCGTCCATGTTCCAGGACCGGCATCAGTGTTCCCACAGCAGCACCAACATCTTCACTTCTCAACTCTGAACCTCACTGATGCAAATTCATCATTCAATCAGTAACAGAATAACAGAGCCCTGAAGCAGAGTTAAAGTCAGTGTAGTGAGTGAAGTTAATGTAATTAGGAAAACCTCCAATAGGGGGCAGCCTGTCTTCTCAAAATGATGAACTAAGACTGTTGAAATGCTGTGTTTTTAGGATCCTTAAATCGAACCCTATGAACACAATAATTCAACTTAAAGTTTTATTTTAATTTAGTTTTTTTTGTCAGTTAATGTTTGCAATGTTTATTTTATAGTTTTTAACAAATAACATTTTAGTGTTTTCCTCACAAAAGCCTTCGAGGGATTTCATGCAAGTTAAATGGATTACATTTTATGGTAGTTTACTTGAAAAAATACAATATGTTTTCATTGTATGAGATAGAGCATCAAGAACATTTACTTTTGTGTTCTACTGTACAGAAATAACAAAATAGTGATAACTATGGGGATGATTGTGGTGAAGAAATTATGAATGAATGTTCATTTTTTGAGTCATTTCTTCTTTTGTGTGCAAAAGTCATTATAAATTAAACATCTCAGAGAAACTGCATGTTTGATTCAGAACCTGATGATTTAGTCGGGGCAGATGCCATATTGAACTTTCTGTTAATATAAAGCAGGCTGTGAGGGATAGACTGCAGACTTCACATACTGTGTAAAGTTATAACACATTATTTTCAAAGCAGTTTCATTGAGTGTTTTTCTTCTGA